>NC_049208.1:51214845-51232345 GCF_013347855.1 Anguilla anguilla
CCCCCCCCCCCCCCCCCCCCCACACACACTGCACACAGCACAGAAGGAATTTCCGGAGCGCAGGCCATTAGCAGTGCAATGCATTGTGGGAGGGAGTGGGGGCAGTACCTGGGGGAGCGATATGGTGGGGCAGATGAACGCTTCCCTTGGGGCAAAGGCATCCATCAGGGCTGAGAGGGCAGCTGTGACTCGCCATGAGCTGCAGAGCCAATAACAGGCCATATTACACTCACACACTCAGTCACACACACACACACACACACATGCATACACAAGCCCGAAAGCACACACACGCACACACACACACGAACTCATGCACATGCGTGCTCATACACGCATAGGTGTACACATACACATCCACACACAAGCACACATGCACACACACACACACACAAACAAGCAAGCGCACACAAACACACACACATGTATACAAACACACAAACACACATAAACACACAGATGCACAAACGTGTGTATGCACACACAAACAAATGCATGAGAGACATATTCATAAACACACAAATTGAAAGACGTTTGTTTTTGGAAAAAAAAACATTTACTTTCACTTGGACTTAATTCACAAGAAGATAAGACACACATTCTTTGAAAAAGGACTTGATGTCTGTGAAAACCATTAAATATTGTCAATAGACATTTTATACAAAATAAATTTTACAAATTAAAATATAAGAAGGCTGTGCATTTATAACAAGGATGGCATAGCCCTGGAACAAAAGGCTAACCCTCACTCAAGATGCTAAATTCCCACCTTTGGCATCCTGAAATATAAACTGGATACACACGCATAAAGCTTTCCGTCTGAGCGCCCAGCGCGTTCTGCGGCCACGCGCCGCCCTCTGCAGCGCTGCCCGGATGCAAGGCCCGGGGTTTCGAGAGAACCTGCCAGTCCGAGCGAGGACGAGGGCCCACGCACGGCTGTGCGAAAAAAAACGCTCAGCCAGTTCACCGTCTCCCGGGAAACCGAATCAACCTTCCGACACCCAACATCTGTTTTATCCAATCACAATGCTGCTGACTTCATTACGTCATCAGCCTCCGACAACCAACATCTGTTTTTATCCAATCACAGTGTTGCTGACTTCATTACATCCAGTGCAAGCAGAAACAGCTGGAGCGGTGCTCTCCTTCCTTCAGCGTGGATCGTTCAGCAGGACAGTCCACCCGCCCCCTGCCAGATCACCTAGCGGTGAGCGCAGGGTCACCACGTGTGCCTCGTAGGTCGAGAAAGGAGGGCTTTTCCTGGAAAGGGATACTCACGAATACCACCTTCCGTCTCAGCAATGTTCACGTCGCTTTAAGAACGGTGAGAAGGAACTGAGAACCAATCAGATGAAGGCCTGTGGATCAGAGGAGAGGAGGCTGGGCCTTTGATTGGCCGGCCCACTGGAATTCTGATTGTCTGATTTTCTGAATCAGATGTTCACCTGAGGTTCAGATTAGCTGACTGAGCTGACTTTGTACTGAGACCATACAGAGGACTTCTGCTAGTTCTGTTCAGTAAATTACCTGGTACTAGGAAGGGATGTGGAGAGAACTGGAGCAATGGGGTGAATTAAGCCTTTAAGGTCTTATGAATTAAGGTCTTCTATGGTGTTTTAATGGATTAATGATCATGTTGGGGGGGGGAGGGGTGGCTGTCTTTCAGAATCTTTCAAGATCCTTCAGTCTGTGCTTGTAGACTACCCTCTTCAATTCAAATGCATTTCATCACACCACACAGTGTAAATTAGTCAACCACAGGGTTTGCCCATAAGAGATACCTTTTTCAGTATTGTGAAGGAACATAACCATATGGGAGTAAAGAATTAACTTTTAAAAACTAGACCTGGGTCAAATGCGTATTTTTTCTGGATTCAAATACTTTTCTTCGCTTTACTGATCTTGTCTGGTGTACTGGAACCACTGAAATACTTTTTAAAAAGTGCAAACCCCGCCTACTGGATATATTGGCAGGCTCAATTACACCAGCCAAGATCAATAGAGCACAGAAAAGCATTTAAATCCAAAACAAATACGTATTTGACCCAGGTCTGTTAAAAACTTGAGGAATGTATCAGGACAGCTTACTTGCTAGCAAGCTAGCTAAATCATAGGAAGCCAAATAGCTGGATGGCATAAAACTTTGAATGAAATTACTCCATGTGCTTGAAGCTTATTTAAATTTGCTCATTGACTACCCCATTATTTTAGCTATAGAGGCATTTCATGAACGTGTATTTATGAATATGTACATCTTCTGGGTCCCATGTATCATTATGAGAAAAACAGGATTTATCTTACTGTCATATTGTTACTCATAAATCCGCCCAAATTTTAATGACTGCCTTGGTGTGAATATGCTAACATAACAAGCTAGGGAGGTCAGAACTGAAATATGATTTAGACTATGGAGGGCACACAGAATTGAGTAAACTGTCTGTTCCAACAGAGGGCAAGAAAGAAAGGTATCCTGAGACCAGACCTGAGTCAAATACGTATTTGTTTTGAATTCAAATACTTTTCTGTGCTCTATTGATCTTGCCTGGTGTAATTGAGCCTGCCAATATGACCAGAAGGCGGGGTTTGGACTTTTTGTCAGTGGTTCAAAAACCACTCTGGTCTTTTTGATTGGTTCAAAAACACCAGACAAGATCAGTGAAGCGTAGAACAGTATTTGAATCCAAATCGAATACGTATTTGACCCAGGTCTGCCTGAGACTGGCAGATGCTTGCGTATGTCTATACCAGCCAATCACAGTTAAGCTTCAGGCACACCCAGACCACAAACCGGGGACCCCGCCTAGAGTGAGCGGCCCAGCCCGGCAGCTGAAGATCTCTCTGACCTCGCCGCTCGTCTCAGCCTGGCACCCAGTCCTGGGCGCCGGCGTGGTAAGGGCCAGTGAGGCCCCCGAGGCCCAGGCCCAGGCCGCGCCCTTGGGGCAGGGAGGGGTGAACGACGACGCCCGCGTCCTGCGAGCTCACGGCGTCATTCAGGAAGAACGGCTCGACTCCGCGGTCCAAGGTGCCGTGCAGGAACTCGAGGCTGGAGTCGGCGGTCAGCTCCTTGTAAGGATGGCTCGGGTAGTGATAGGCGTGGTAGCCGTAGTAACCTTGGGCGTGGAAATAGTGGTCTTGCTGCTGGCGGTGGACGTTATAGGGTTGGTAAAGATGGCCGGGTGACTGGGCGGGAGAGGCGGGGGGCAGGGCGTGGGCTTTCGAGGGGGAGCTGTAGGGAGCGTGGGCTTTTAGGCTGCAGTAGGACTGCAGAAGCCCGGAGGTAAGCCTAGGAGAGAGAGCCAGTTGCCGGTGGTGACCACGGTCATGACTGAGGTCACGGTCATGGTTATTGTGACTCAGGTCGCGGTTGTCGTGGTGACTGCCGTTCCGACCGCGATCAGGAACGCGACTATAGCCGAGATCAAGACTGTGGTTGTGGTTATGGCTACGGCCAAGGTCGTGACCGCCGCAATGGTTGGGGTTGTCCCCGAGGTCTTCACTGTGGGCGCCCATCCCAGGATGGGACAGGGTGCCCAGGGAGTGAACGGGCCCGTCCCGTCCCAGCCGAAGGTTTTTGGCGAAGTCCGGCGGGCCCCCGGCGAGCAGGGTCTGCAGAGCGGCGGCCCCCGAGTATCCCGGCGCGGGGCCGCGGGCGAGGTCGGGGCTCGGCAGGACGGTCTGGAGGGGGCGGGGCGGCGGCTGCCGGTGCGAGGCCTCGCCGGGCCGGCCGTAGACCGAGCTGCAGTGGGAGAGCAGCCTCTCAGAGGCAGGACTGAAGGACAAGTGGGAGACCCGGTGATGAGGGAGCTGCTGGGGGGGCAGGGGGAGCTGGGGGTAGCCCTCGACCAGGCTGACGGTTCCAGTGAGGTCAGCCAGGTGGGGCAGCTCCAGAGCAGGGGGGTTTGCAGGGGGGGAGGCTGGGCGGGACAGCCCCTCTCCCTCGGCCTCCTCCTCCTCCTCCTCCTCCTCCTCCTCCTCCTTGGCCGTTATGGGCGAAAGGCGAACGCCAAGAGCAGAGTCCGAGGAGCCGTCGTGGGAGCGGGCGTCGCCCCAGGAGTCAAACCCCGCCCCCCCTCCACACCCAACCCCGCCCCCCCGCGACCCGGGGCTGCTGCGCTCGGGGGAGGGCTGCGGCCCCGCCCCTCCCCCCGCCCTCTTCCCGCCGCCCCGCCCCTTGCCCCTCCACCACCCGGCGCCGTCGTCCGTGGAGACGGCCCGCCTCCGGAGGGCCTTGCCCGTCCTCCCGCCCCCCGGGTTGAGCATCCACCAGGAGCTCTTTCCCGCGCCCTCGTTCTGCACCCGCACGAACCGCGAGTGCAGGGACAGGTTGTGCCGGATGGAGTTCTGCGGAGGGGTGGAGAGAGAGAGAGAGAGAGAGAGAGAGAGAGGGAGGGGGGAGAGAGAGAGAGAGAGAGGGAGGGAGAGAGAGAGAGAGAGAGAGGGAGGGGGGGAGAGAGAGAGAGAGAGGGAGAGAGGGGGGGAGAGAAGGAAAACGGGGAGAGAGAGGGGGAGAGAGAGGGGGGAGAGCATGGGAGAGAGAGGGGGAGAGAGAGAGGGGAGGAGAGGGGGGAGAGAGAGAGGGAGAGGGGGGGAGAGAAAGAAAACAGGAAGAGAGTGTAGTGGAAAGAGAGGGAGAGGGAGGGGGGAGAGAAAGAAGAAAGGAAGAGAGAGTAGGGGAGAGAGCGAGAGAGGGGGAGAGAAAGAAAAAAGGAAAAGAGAGCAGGAGAGACAGCACTTAGGAGAGGGGGAGAGACAGAAAAAGTAAGAGAGAGCAGGAGAGAGAGGGAGAGAGAGCGTGAGGGAGAGGGAGAAAGACAGAAAAAAGGAAGAGAGAGTACGGGAGAGAGAGGGAGAGCGACAGAGAATTAGGAAAAGGAAAGAAAGAGGCCAGAGACAGTGAAAGAAAGGGTGAGTGTGAGAGTGGAAAAAGAGGGAGAGAGGGGTGGGTGTAGGAGAGAGGTGGTTAGAAATTTTACCACAGCCCTCCTCACGGAGCTCAAAACCAAAACAGATGACTCACAGTGTTACGCATAGACTCGCTGAGTCACACTCCAGTGTGAGAGACTTCACTTTCAAACCGTCAAATTATCACAGAGAGTAAGCAAATAAAGTCACCTCCCACTACCAGGTCAAAGACACAGATATTGACTGCAGGCCTTCTGAACGGTAGACCTTGAAATCAAGCCAAAGGCTACAATATCAAGCAGTGCAGTTTGGAGGCCATTAGAGGAAAACCCCAGACAGAGTGGAGGGACAGAGAGAAAGGATGAAAAAAGTAAAGAATAGGAAAGGGTTTTGAGTCTGTAAACGACATTGGCTGCATCACCCTGATTTTTCCATGCAGTGTTTTAAAATTCTGGGGGAATACAAACACACATGCAAGCCCTGGAACAAAAACTGAAGTATCCATCATCCAAACTTCTGCATTTGACATGGTTGGAATAATTTAAACACAACTACTGAGGCTTTCAAAATGGAATCATTTAACAGGCCGTTAGAGCATGTATATATATATATATGTGTGTGTGCATGCATAAAATAAGTGTAAAATTCAATATGTCAGTACAAACCGGACTGTTTCCATCCAAGATAACAGATACACCTGATGATCAGGTGTAACAGATATACCTGATGATCACGTCACCCAAGAAAAAATACAGCAAACAGCATCCATGAAGCACAGATGGTTATGCTCGAATTATGAACTACGCATTTATTAATTAAGCTTTTCACCAATATAGAAATATAAAGACAAATTGGACCCCGTTAATAACAGAGACATTTGTGTTATCTTGTGTAAAGGTTATTTGGAACATTGTTAATGTTAGAATATTTATCTTCCTTGACAAGAAAACAAATTATTTATTGAAAAAGGCAAACTGCCTTCCAAATCACTGCACTACAGACTAACCAAAACACATTAATTTAAAACAATAGTCCATAGTCTCACTGTAGTGTAATAGCTGCAGACCCTAACTATCCTAGCTATAGCAGTACTGTCAGAACTGGGTCCTGGCTGTAAAACCAAAAATGGCCTAAGCCATTTTTCGATCTTCTGTAAAATATCTATTTCTGGAAAGTGGATAAGAGTTCACTCAAGGTAATACAGCTCTTAGGTATAACCTTAATCACACACACACACACAAACACACACACACCCACACACACACTTCTTGCTCTCTCAGCCTGGTACGCTAGGCCACTCATTACCACTATGCCAAGCTACCGGTTGCTAAGGAGACCTGTGGGAGAGGGAGGGTTCCTGTTGCCATGGCAGCAGATCTGCTTCCTTATTACTGAGCCTTCTCATGTTACCTGACTAAAGCACGGACTCAACAGGAAAGAGAGAGAGAGAGAGGGAGATTGGGGGCATGTACACAGTCAATCTCAAAGAGAAAGTGTAAACAGGGAAACAGAACATTGTGTACACATGCAGAGGGTGTTAAGAAAACTGAATGAAAAAAGCAAAAAAAAAAAAAAAACAACACACAGAGAAGGACAACACGGGGGAAAAAAAAGAAAACAAGAAATTGACCTTTTTCCCTCGAACCTGGGATCTGGGACCAGAGCCGCGGTAGATTGCCGAGAGTCTGCCGCTCCCATTAAACCTCACCATGTCTTCTCTTTAAAAGTAGAAAAAAAAGTAGTCTTTGGATCTATTTTACTATCGCCTAAGTAAAATGGCACCGCTTTTATAGAACATTCCCAAGGCCAAGCACAACAAAACAGATTCCGGTGTGCCTTCTATTTGAGTGGGTGTAAAGGGCTCGCAGCAGCCAATCAGGAGAGAAAGCACTCACAAGTGACAGGCCTTCATTCCCAACAAAGGTATTTTAATAGCTGCAGAACCTGGCAGTGTGCAAATCCTCATCACAAACAAACAAACAAAAAAAAAAGAAAAACAGAAAAACTGTCGGGAAGAAGGGGACCAATGGGGCGAAAAGACAGAAACTGACAGGAGGCGAGACAGGTAGCATGTAAATGAGAAAAAACTGACTTACAGATGAGAAAAAGATGATAGCAGAAAGGCAGTGAGAAAAAGAGAGAGAGAAAAACAGAGACAAGTAGAGACAGAGAGTGAGGGAGGGAGAGAGAGGGATAGAGAGAGACAGAGAGACAGAGAGAGTTCATTTGAGGCTATCCATCAGCTCAGAATCATCACTCGTGTGGAGTGAATATTAAATGCATGACCTTGCATCCTGACCTGTTTTCCATCCACCTGAGCAACAGACTCTCTCACGGCTGCCACTGCTCCACTCAGAACACTATGTCCTACTGCTGCTGAGGACTGAAGAGGAACCCACAAAATGTGACTGCAGCTCTAAAAAAGATGATGATGATGATGATAATAATAAGAAGAAGAAGAAGAAAAAGAAAAAGAAGAAGAAGAAATAATAATAATAATAATTATAAGAAGAAGAAGAAGAAGAAGAAGAAATACTTGCATTTCGATCACAGTTTAAAAACATGGCCTGCCTCACAGGTTGTCCTTATGTCCAACGAGCACACGTGGACATGGCCCATGTTGCCCACATATCCCATAATACTCTGGACCAGAAGAGCCCGTGATAGGCCGATGCGTTTCCTCCCGGGCCAGTCATTGGCTGCCCACGCCGCTCGTTCCAGGGCTGCCGTAGTGAACGTACCGGCCCCGGGGGAACACAAGCTGCCCGGTGTCGGTGAAGCCCGGTACCGGTGAAGTCTGGTGTCGGTGAAGCCCAGTACCGGTGAAGCCTGGTGACGGTTAACCGTGGTGCGGACCGACCAAACCACGTCACAGGTGACGCACTGGGTATACTAATCCCCCCCCCCCCCCCCCCCCCCCCCCCCGCATTATAAACCACAGCACCTCACTTGGACAGATCATTCATCTCCCTTTGCCCCAGGTACACCATCGAGGGGGAATAACAACCTGCCGCGAACAACTGATTAAAACCACAAGCGCCTCGATCTGTCCCTGTCAGTCACAGGCAGAAATGTCTTGCCTTCAGAGTGGACCGTATTTCATTCAGATATCATGACCGCGCGGTGTCTGCCAAGGTCCGGAAAAAATAATATTGCATGTTTAAAAAATGAACACGTCTGTCGCCCCCAGGCACACGCGTGCAAATTCTGAAACGCGCAGAGCGAGTTCTTTCCCGAATAAGAACCGCACTTTCGCACGTCTCAAAAGCATCCGGAGCTTCGTAATTGGGATGGATTGAGGCCATTTAAAAATGGATAGACAGAGAGAGAGAGGGAGAGAGAGAGGGGTACAGGCAGGGGGAGGACCAGGACTACCGAGGAAAAGGAAGATGGGGGTGCATAATTTTACCCTTCCAGATATCTGACAACAAACTGCCCATCTGCACAGAAAGGTGCAAACAATATTTAGAGAAGAAGAGGAGAAGGCAAAGGTACAGAATTCATCACACTGTGCAGTTTACAGCAGGCACTGATAGCTTTGGCAATCTGTGCTCTTGTGAAGTAGAGCCAGAATAATGGAAGGGTGGGAACTGTGACATCAGCAGCTCATTCTGTGGGCACAGACAGGGAGCATTGTGGGTATTGTGGGTGGGTCTGTGGCTGTGGTGCTTGGCTGTGGCCAGTATGAGAGAAGTTGTCTGCCTGCAATTAAAGCGAACTGAGAAATCTGCTCTGCCTCGGTAATTAGCCTGGTTTGAATTATTAACTATTTATCCCCCCTGGACCCAGAGTACTGCTCTCAGCACAGATACATACGCGCGCACACACACGTTCATACATGTGCGCACACACAGACACACAGAGCATGGAACGCTAACACGCAGGCCCGATGACTCACTTGTGTAGACAGGCTAGCAGGCTAGCACACTGGCATTGGTGCACTGGCACCGTTGCATTGCAAGGCTGACACAAAGACAACCAGGCAGCAAGGAGGCCTCCGTCACTGTCCGCCACAGCTAGCTTCAGACAGTACCACACCTTCCATCAGAGGGCCTAAAAAAGTTTACTATAACTGCATTGCTGAGAGAGCCATCAAACTGAATCCTCTCATCTTGCCCATCATGACGGTTGTCCATGCAATGACCTAGGCAAATATGTTCATGCTGTAAGTCACTACAGGTAAGGCCTCCTGTATAATGTCATGACAAGGCAATGTAATCTAATGCCAGTCTACCAGTGCACTAAAATCAGTGTACCAGCGTACCAGCGTCAGAGTGCCACTGTATCAGTGTCAATATCACTGCTAAGTGTGCCAGTGTGAACATACTGTATCGCTGCTAAGTGTGTCAGTGTATGAATGTTAGCGTGCCAGTGAATAAGAGCCATCATATCAGTGTAAGTGTACCCATGCAACAGACTCACTGTGCCAGTGCATTTGCCACTGTCCCAGCTTGTTAGAGGTCTAGTATAGTAGACTTAATGTAACAGGGAATCAGTGTGAGTGTTCGCTTATCAACTCTTATATTAAAAAAGGTTAGGTCTTATCATATCTTACATCTGCAATGAATGTTTTGGAAAAGCCATTTGTTTCCAAGGTCAGTGTAACCAATGGAGAGTATGTGTGAGTATCTATGACAAAACTAAGAGTGCCACCAACTTGACGCTTAAGTTATGTGTCATCGAAGTAAAATGTATACATTCAAGTATACGTGTTCCACCCTACACGCTCAATCCATTCCTCGTGTTATTTCATTATTCGTTGATAAAAAAAACATTACCTTCCACCCCGCTGAACTGTTGCTGTCCCCTTTATCCTTGAAATAAGGTACACACCGGACCATCCAGTCGTAGATCTGTGACAGCGTGAGTCTTCTGTCAGGCGCGCTTTCAATGGCACGCGTGATAAGATCCGCGTAAGACTGGTTTCCCCACGCGTTCCGTCGCGAGGACTTGGCTTTGCGCAGCTGCACGTCGATCACCGTGGCCCTGGGTAGGTTTGAGAGAGTCGTCGGACTGGGAGCCAGGGCGACTGCTGAATGCTTGGACTCAGCCGGCACGCCGCCGCTCCATTCGACTCTGCACGCGGGAACATAGTCCGACTCCTCCTTTATGGAGCACAAGTGGAGACCAGGGTACCCGTCCTCGACTCCCATAAAATCTTCTGGGCATGGCAGCGGCCAAGTACAGGAGCGTGGCCGGCACTGGGGTGCGTAATCCGGATCGATTTCAACCTGCTCCTCCCGCCGTTCGTCACCGCGCTCCATCATCAGCATCTGTCCTGAATTGCAAGACTCACTTGGTAAAATAAGGACCATTACAATCAATTCAAAAGCAGTCTAAGGATTGTTCTGGAGTTAACGTAAAAGCGACAATATCGTTCGTGCAAGAAATGGAATAACACACGCAGTTATGTAGCCTATCACGCGTCTGCAGTAGCACAAGTGAACATATAATGACACAGCGACAATAATGTAGCCTACAGTTATACACGCCTTTTAATGAAATTGTGCGAGGAAAAATGAGGAAAGCAGCCCGTGTACTCGCCTACCAAGTGATTCCATATCCCGGCGTGGCGCGCATCAGTATGTCTTTTTGAAGCATTAAGCATTTCCCCTTCAAACATGCTGCAAGCAGCAACAGATGACAGCTTTGACAGCGGTCCAACAGTGATCGTTTGCAGATGTATTTTCGACCAAAGGATAGGAAATCAGAAGATTTCAAAGATCGCCGTCTTGTCTGCAGATTTGTCACCGGCGACACGAGCATGAAGTGCCATCGCGAGCGCTCCAGATAGTGTGCGGTGCCCCCACAGCGAGGACAACTACCCTCTTAAAAATCAGGTCGCATGAATCTTTAATGAAGCGCCGGAATTCCAGACGAAATTAGACAAACGGCTCCGGCAGCTCTTTGTTGTTTAGGAGCACCATGGATATGCGCTTCTCTCGTTTATATCTAGTAAATATAGCCTATTGTATACTAGTCTCTCCGCATTTATTCTCTCACGGTAGTGAGCTGTAGGCTGCACGTGGATGGAGCATGGATGCATTTAATAAAGTCTGTTGGATAATCGATGAACTGGTCAAAAAGTCAATCCCGGTAGGCATAATAATAAAGCGGAATGATAAATGCGGGATACCTTGATATAGCCTGTATATGTTTAACTGTGCATTACACAAGCCAAAACATGCGTAGTAGCAACAAAGACGTTAGAGAATGCGTTGATTTATCTATCATATAAACCTTGCGTCGTGGAGGAATTTAAGCTGGAAAAAACACACAAAACCGAGCGAATTGCGCCTGTTGTGCACACAATGCATGCGGCCAATTTTGTGTTCATTAGATTAAAAAAATGTGTAAGCATTGACAGACTCAATGAAACTCCTTTGTTCTATCTCGGCGTAAATAATTAAAAGGCTATTCGTCGCAAATAGTTGACATCTCAGTCACGATATTACGATGCTTCCCGTTTTTTTGCAGTTACATTCTCCAGAAAAGGCACCCATTCGACCGGAAGGTTCCCTGCAACCTGTTGCAGTGACAGTACAGGCCATGGTGGGTGTGCGGGGTTACTTCCTTGTGGGCAACTGGAAACTGGAAACTGGATTGACTATGTTCATTTGTGAATATTGATTGCCGGAATATAATAGTGATAGGTTACTTTTAAAAGAATTAGGATGTGTCAGATTCACATATTTTTTATTGGACCTTGGAGTAGCTAACTGCTGCGGGCAGCCAGGACAGCTGTTGATCATGACACGTTTTGGCAACTGCCTATGCTAATTGCATACGTGCCAGACTGAATGCCCATTCCACAGCATCCGCTTGGGCATAGTAGATATCTGTAAATGTCTGGCCCCTGCCTGACTCTTAAAGGCGGGGACGCTTGTATTCGCTTTTTTCTGGCCAATTTCGTGGACCATTCCCCCCTGGTGACATATCCATATATTATTGACAGCTGATTGTCTTCCGAAACAAAATGTGGAAAGACATTAGCCTGGGGGAGGGCCGCGTGCGTGATTAAAAAGGCATGGGCCTGTGGTTTTAGAGAGCAGACGCGGCGCTGTTCTAACAAGAATGCTGTCTGCCTCGCATCCTGCGGAATGAATAACGCCAAGACTTTGTTTCGGCTCAAAGAGCTCAATATTTCAGTCTAGTAAAACAGAACCAGAGCGATGACAGCCACTAAAATGAAGGCGTAAAGCTTGCGAACGGGAGATGAATGCCAAACAGCCGCTCGCTGGCACGCGCGCGCACATCGCGCCGTCGCCGGCTCGTCGCGGTCGCGCCAGTGTTGTGAAACCCGAGGAACCGCTGGCGACTCGCCGCCGCCGCCCGCCTCATGAAAGAGCGGAGCTGGCTGGCCCCCGAGAGGAAGGAGGCCCCTACTCGGGGACAGGAGTCAGGCTACAGGTGCTCACCACGCCCGTGTCACTACCCCTGCACGTCTTCCCCTCGCCTCCAGGAGGGACCATTCCACGCAGGGGATACCACGGCAACCGCAGACACAACAGCAGTGGGGTGGCAGTACAGTGCGATGGCTGCCCGAGGGTAAAATCCCAGCTGGGGGTACTGCCAAGTACTCTAGAGCAAAGTACTTAGGCTGTTCCAGTTAATATCCGGCTATACAAACGGATTTGATGTAAAATCAAAAGTGTCCAGACCACTTTGTATAAGACCATCTGCTAAATGCTTACGTGGAAATAAGAATTACGGTTCCACCATTCTCCGTGAAATTTGCAATTACCGTATGTCTTTAGCCATTACTAAAACTGCAATGACTGCTCCTACTACAAGGTAGTGCTGTCTGCAACCCGAAGGTTTGATTTTTAAAAAAAGAAACGGGCTTTGTGTTATTACGAAGTCATTTTCATCAAACTGCCCACGTTTCCTGAGGTGAAACTGTCACACAATCACACCCAACCTAGCCATTTGTTTCCCAGGTTTGCTAGCCTTGGTAGCGATCAAAGGGAACGGGGGACAATTCAATCAAGCTGAAATGCGAATACGATGGCCTTCTGGTTTACGAAATATTTCAAGAATGGCCATTGAAATTTAATATACAGAGTGTGTGAGAGAAATCTTACAACCTTGTTCCTTGCTCCTGGAGAAAAGGCAAAGCAGGTTATTCGTGTGGCCTGTGTCCATGACATGAACAAGCTTGGTGGGGGCGGGGGGGTGCAGCATGGTGCATTGTCCCAGAAGCAAAGACCCCCCCCCCCCCCCCCCCTTTTGATGAGGTCATCCTCACTACTTATAGCACTCAAATAAGCCAATCAGCGGGGGCGACAGCCTCTTCACGCACCACCACAGGCCTAACGCGAAAGGGCATAATAGCGGTCCGTGCACCCAGAGTGGCTGCCGGTTCGAGTCCCTTTGAGGTGAATGTCAGCATGTCCAAATGAAACGGGAGAAAAGCTAATCCTTAACACTCCTGCACTTCACAGTTCAGTGTCGGTGTTGGTGTCGGGGGCCTGTGATTGGCGCCTTCGCCGAGCGCGAGTCCCGTACGCGTATCGACGGCCGTCGGGCTGCAGAGAGAGACACCAGGCGCCCCGGGGCTGTGTCTCCAGCAGCTGAGGGGAGACAAAACAGAACTACTGACGCAGATCCCTCTACTGTAATTACAGCACTGCCACAGCAACCAGAGAGCATGCACGCACGCGCACGCACACGCACACGCACACATACATACACAGACCCAGACACACACACATACACACACACACACTCACAGACACACATACATACACACACACACACACACATACACACACACACTCACAGACACACATACATACACATGCACACACACACATACACACACACACACTCACAGACACACATACATACACACACACACATTCACAGACACACATACATAAAAACACACACACACACATACACACGCACACATACGCACACGTTCACAGACACACATACATTCATGCACGCACGCACGCACACATACATACATACACAGACACACACACACTGATGATCTGCAGAGATGCTGGTAACCTAAAATGACTGAAGAGCATTTACCACCATTCAGCCTTTCTCAAGGACGCTTCACAAATGCTTTAAAATGGAGTACAGGCAGTGAGGTAATTCCCTTCTATACACACACGGATAATAAGCTGCAACCCTTTTTATGCTCGTTTAAAAATGTTTTTTTATTTTTAATACTGGAGGTGGAGAGGGAGTGATCTGAGGTTCAGCAGGTGATTAGACTAGGAGAACCAGACAGGGATTTTTCTCAGGATGTCGAGGAACTTGGCACATTTTACAGCGAGCTCCACTGACTGTTTTAAGACCTTTTCATTAAGAAGGTAGTGTCGCCTGCATTATATACTCCACTGCATTATGTACACTGTAGTAACGGTTTTATACTTGTGTAAAGAGAAAGACTTGCCACCCATCAATTCAATTTCACTTTCAATAAAAGCGTTTTTCTTGATCTTATATCCAAGTTCTAGACAAAGCTCAGCATCACTCGGGCTCAGACATGGAACCAACAAGAATGCTAGGGAGACCTCTAGTGGTGGCACATAACATTGCAGCAATAAGCACATCTTTACTTCAAAAGTGAAAAAATATCAAATGTGTGTAAAAAAAAAAAATATATATATCAGGGAAGGGGCAAGGAGTCTTAATTTTCTACCAATTTATTACCAAAGCTAACCAAATTCACACAGCAACTTTGAACAATCATGACCATGCCAAACAATACTGAAAAAGTATCAGTTATTTTGAGCAGAGAATATTTATAGGATGGTAAAATAAGGAATTCCAAAGACAAGGATCTATGAGGTTGGTCATCCATCTTGGCTAGCTAAAAGGAAACAGACCTGTAAATGTGATCCTGGCAAGTCATTATGGACAATAAAAATATGCAGGTAGTAAATGCAACAGTTTTCCAAGTGATAGTTCTAGGGGGTCTACTAACGGGGTTGTAATGGTCTATAATGCCACATTATCCTGGCCTTTTTGTGGATGCACTCATACTCTCAGATGGCAAGAGCGCGTGACCATCTTCTCCCCACGTTAAAGCATTTCTTTCCCTCGAATTCCACCTTTGAACAGTAAGACCAGCAATATGCTGTACTGTAACCAGTCCTGCCAATTAACTCAAGATAGGTTCGGTTTATACTAATCTGAAACATTCAGAAACGTAAGCGTCATCGCCACAGAAACAATGGAATGGCAAGGGAAGGGAGAATGGTCAAATTCAGCTTTCCTTTAAGTTGGAGCAACAAAAACAAAACAACAACTCATGTACAAATTAAAATCAGGCGTTGATCCAAGAATTGAAAATCTGTTAACACAACTGGACACACATCAGCATCGAGCTCAGCACAAACAGCTGAACTTCATTCACAGTGGTTAAAAACTCAATTACTCCAGTCCCGTTTTGAAAAGCTTGTGAAGGGGGAGGGGCCTAAGTCACCCGTGACAGACAAGCGACCACTCCCCTCAGTCAGGCTAAGGTGCGAAGGGCCAAGCAGTACCCGTCCTGGGACACCTGTTAGCCTATTCCAAGCAGTGAAATCCTGTAGAAATATTAACAAAATATTAATAGCCAAGACAAACGGAAAAGCTCCACGTCATGTGACTTTCCAGGACGTGGAGCTTTTACTAACTGCCCACCCCAGGCCATACTCCCACAAGCTAGGGACATCAAGACCATTACATTTGGCCTTGTGCAGTGCGGTCCGATAAGCATACGGGCTACTGATTTCACATTCACAGCAGGAAACTGTACGGGCACATCAGAGCCTTTTTTTTTTTTTAAATTAAAAAAGAATCCACCAGTAAAGCAATGAGGTTCAATGAGGGCAGACGTGTGCTTGTTCCAATTTCATCCAATTGCGCGGAATGAATTGGTCCGATCCGGTAATAAGCTGTACACAATGAGCAAAGACAACTTTCCCGAAATGCACGCAACTTCAATTCTTGAGAGCAGGGCACGAACACGTACTTAAACTCTCGTACGTCATTCATAAATATATGTTTAAAAAAAAGGAATACAAATCAACAAAAACAAAATGAACAAAGAGTACAAGGTGGGGTGAACACAGTCACACTTAGCCCCTCCCAGTACTAAACTGCACATGTCCCTTTAAACGATTAGACTGAGGCTAACAATTAGCGTCATCCTAGATCGCCCTCTAATGGAACACTGCCATTAGCACGTTAATTTTTTTCTTCTTCTTTGAGGCAAACAAGGTGGCCCTCTCGTGTAAAACAACCGATTGGACATTGTGTCTTCAAAACGGTCAATTCTCATATTTCGGTAAATGTTTGTTGCACTTTCTGCGTTCAATGCCGTTCAAAGCTGCAAACACAGAACAGAGGGGAGCCATTTTGCGGCAGTGTAACTATTTCACTCGAGGAAACCCCCTGAGCATACACAACGGGCAGGTTTCTAGAGTTAAGGTTAGCCACCGATGCCTTGTGAAGATATGCCTCCACAACATAAAAGCAAAGCGTGTCTAACTAACGTGTCCGAATCGTTTTTCGGTTCAGTAACTCTCGAAACGGCTTCGGGGGTAAGGGTGTGGGAGCATTTGCTTTGCGTCCCCGGCCGTCAAATATCTTGCAGACAAAACTGAACCCTTTATGGTGTGAGATCACAAATAGGCCTACATGATCAGAATGTTCTTAACTGAACATTCTAATGCTGATGTCACAATCACAACTGGCAACTGAAAGCAATGGAGTTCTAGAACACTGAATTTAAAAAAAACATTCCAAAAAGCCTACTCTTAAAAGGGTTAAGTGTCACTAAATTGAGTGAATGTTGCCTTTTGGACCCAGGTGGAGTAAAGATAAGCAGGGAAACCGTGGAGCCTCCACCTGTATCACTGCTTACTCCACTCCATTGCTTTTCCTCTACTATGATCCCATCTCCTATTTTATACAAGACGACACACAGCAAAGGGCGGCGTGAAAGCCACACTGCGACTCCACTTTCACCACAAACATAAACTTTGTTTAAACAGGGTCATGTGACACAGACAGAATTCATTTCCGTTAATTACACAAGCATCCGAAAATTAGTACAAGTATAGTAATCCGGATTACTATACCCCCACATAACGCTCATTCATTCTTATAGGGACGTCACTGCTCAAAGTTTTAGTAGCATGTGTAGCATCTCTTAGCATTTCTGAACAGCAGTTTTTTTAAATATAAAAATATAAAACAATTCTCTCTCAAACGCAACCCCCCCCATTCCAGAGCAGCTAAATTTCGGAGTACCCACAATCCTCTCTCCTCCTGTCGGATAGGGTCTGCGGGGAGGCATCTCGCCTGGGTCCAGACCTTTGAATCCTGGAGTGCAACGAGTTGACAATTCTGTCTGATATCAGGCTAGGGAGGCGTCCCCAATACAACCGAATCTATCAACCCCCGACCAAAGGACAGGGCACGATCGGCCCCTCAAACGAACCGCAGCGGAGCGAGAACAGCGCTACAGACGTCACTTCCTTCGATCAACCCGCCTGCGCAGAATTCAACCCGCAAACCCTTCAGGCAATTTCCAAGTTCGACTGGAAAACCTTTGGCGTTATCCGGTGCGTCAAATCCGGTGCTTTCT
>NC_049208.1:51237345-51372345 GCF_013347855.1 Anguilla anguilla
CGGTAATATATGAAACATTATAACAATAAATACCTTCTAATACATTATTGGTTGTATAACAATTAATTAAATTAACTAGCCATGTACCTGAAACATTTTACAACCTATAAAACTGTTTGAAGGGATTTAATAATTTCCTGACAAAATTAAATATGGAAATTAATACTTAGCCTACAAAAGCATATAAGTAGGCTTATGCTATAATTTATGATAATTTTTCCAACCACATTTCATGACATGCTCCACCATTCAGGCTCTTCATTTGCATCATGGCAGGGAAAACACTGCCGATAGAACAGGTTGCTTTACCTGCAACTCCCATCTTATTGTACTAGCGAGGCATCCGCACTGAGACACTGAATGGAGACTGAATGCCTATGCTACGGTACGTGAAGACGTCCGGCCCAGCAGAGGCCAGCTCCTCGCTAACGCAGCCCGTTAGCCACCTTACTTCCTGTTCCCCGTTCCTCTAAACCAGACCTCACCGTGGCCCTCAGTAGGTGACCGGCGGGCCCGTTCGTCCCAGTCGTGTCCTGTCCCGCCAGGGGCAGCTGCGCTGAACAGCCCACCGTCTGGTGAGCAGCCAGGCTGTAACAGTGGCACTAAACATGAATGATGATATGTGCAGGTCCAGTGCTACTGAGGGGACACCAGTTCTTCTGCGTTGGTAGAGGTGCGCATCATACCTGCATGGTGGCACTACTACTACTACTGTCTATCGTTGAATAACGTCATAAGATTACCCTCGATAGGACAATTTGATGAGATTTCATTCTCTGAAGCTGTAAACCTGGAATAACAATGAGTGACAGAGTCTTATTTATTTTTCTTATGCAATTTATTTTTTTTCTGGAAGCATCCCTGCCATCTTAGGTAAAAGAAACTTTCCCCGTGACCATTTGGTAGGGATGCAAAATAAGCAATAAGAACACAGTACAAAGTCAAATAAATCCAGTCGACACATTTCATAACCTCAGTATTCATAAAGTCTTGCATTTTCAATAAATTACAGCCATTTACTCATTTTTAACAAACTGCATTTTTTTTTTTACCATCTTCAAAATAGCTTACAATGGCTAGAAAAAAATAATTTAAAAAATCCAAAGCCCAGAGTGCTGGTTTCAGACCACAGTAGTCACAGCCATGTGAGTACGGCTTTTACCTGGGATAGCAAGCAGGACCACAGCATCAGCTGACGCCTTCCGGTAACAGTGCAGAAAAGAGGGTCCATTAGAGGTCAGGAGGGGTAGCTACCACGTGCGGTCAGCTCGTATGAACCATCCCAAAGACCGCTGCACACTGTGAAACGCCTCTTTTTTCTGGATTAGCAACCCACTGAACACGATAACAGCTAATTACTCCATCTCCGGACATCACACAGGTGGCACCTCTTAGAAAGTGCACTTTTGTATTTGGGGTTTTGTTGGAGGTAGCGGTGCCAGCATTCCGTTATATGGGAAAACTGCAAGTCAAGTGCAACTCTTTCTACCTCTTTTTGCCGTAACCGAACGGTTTCGCGGACGTCGTCTAATGCCACAGCCCGGGGGGGGCCGTAGTGCTGAGAATGGGCAGCGTCACACGGTCTAATCGACTAGCGCAGCAAACTCCTCAGGCAAAGAGAAAAAAAAATAAATAAAATTCACAAAATTAGACGAGTGGAAACGTAAACACCTCCCATCAGCAAACGGACAGTATTAGCCACTGTAACAATCCACTCTTGATGTAAACAATGACAAGCCACAAGGGGGCTTAAGAATAAACACGGGGACACGAGCACGTCACTTGCACTGGCCACGCCCTCAAATAGACATGGCCCACTTCCCAACCAAAAGGCCATTCCAGATTTTCCAGAATGTACCGCGACAATATACAGTTATATGTACAACACTGTGCAAAACAGAAAAGAAGAATCTGGATGAAAAGAAATATAAGTGAAGGTCTTCTTTAATCTCATACGGTGCATAAAACACGTTGGCGAACTGCTTTTAAATGAGTAGATGGTGACTGATGCTACACTACCCTCAGATGATCTTCCACATTAGTGGACGGGTTCGAGGCCTTCGACTGTCTCCGCCTACTGCACACACAACGTTCCCTCAGCGTCTCCTTAAAGTCTGCGAAGCTCAGGGAACGCCAGGCCATTAGCACTTCATACCCACCGATGTTCTCCATGCTTTATTACGGTCTGCTTCGCATTATATCGGTTTAAAGATAAAGCCATCCGTCAGGGACAGGGGCCTGCTTCGACCGCTAATGCTTCTCAGCTCGAGCTCAAGCAGTTCACTGAGGACCCGGAGTGATGCGGTACGAGAACTGAATTTCAAACGAGGCCGACTTGGAACAGACACCTCCTTAATGACACAGTTTCACAGCTGTCCTGGGCTGTCCTTCTACAGCAATGCAGCTAATAGGTTAATACTGGCCACTGCTTAAAAGGCTGTTAAGATTAAAAACATTCTCAGCCCTAAAGTTAAAATATCTGAAGATGGATTTTGACTTTGCTCAGAAGGAAAAAAAAAAAAAAGAAGTAAAAACGACACTGAAAATACAAGTTTGGTTTAACGGTCAACAGACCAGAGCAACTGCTTTAACACCGAAGGAAAGGCAACTTCAAAAAAATGCCTGACAGACTGCTAGCAGTACCTAAAAAAAACTGAAATTATTGACCATGAATACACTCCAGCTCTGGGGTTGTCTTCGACACCGCACACATGGACCAACCAGGTCTCTGACCCGTGCCTGACGGACAGGTTGAAAAGGGCACCGCCCACAGCGCCCTGTTTGTCAGCGAGCGTGGGAACAGACGCGAGACACCTCCAATGCAGCGGGCCGCTGGTTTAAGAAAAAAAGGAGCAACAATGTCGCCTCTCGTCGTCTTCCCCGTGCACCCCTGAAAATCACCCCTGAAAATCACGTCTGAATTCAACACCTCAAGCAATTAATCGTGGCGATAAAACGAAATGTAAAAAAAACCCCGCCATTTCAAATGAACAAGGCCAGTGCACCCAGTGCGTGAAGAGGCACCGATGGAAAAGAGCGCCTCCACACGTTTAATACCAACTCCAGCTCTCAAAGCCCCTCAGCTGAACCAGTGCAGCACCCCGGTACCCAGCGGCAGGAGCTTCCGTTACACAAACGTACGATCTGCAGGGCGAGGGAACAAGCATCTGCCTCGCCCTTTCCGAAAACAACAACTGCCGCACTCTTCAAAGCTTGAGGGGAACCTACTTCAATTCCAAAGACTGAACACAAAGACAGATTTGAGTTCCAAGTTCTCGTAAACGGGTTCATATCGAAACTGAGACATTTCAAGGAACGCATTTTCATTGTCAGTCGTTATTATTGTGAATGTTTGTTATTATGGACGTGCCCCTACCTCTCTAACTCCCTGGGAAATAGTGAACCCTGCAGAAAATGGCGGCTCAGCCCCCGGAAGGCGGCTAGCTTCCTGAGGACGGCAGGCCGCCGTGCTGATCTACCGAAGCTCCGGTGGCTTAAGGTGGTCTTTCCCAGTCCGGGCTCTGGGGTCCCCACAGCTCAGGAAGGGTTAAAACGGACCACCTTAAGGACGCAGTCAGAGGGCTCTGCTGGTGGCACGCGCGAGTAGGCGAGGGCTTTTCCTGATATAGTACGGCTGAAGGTCACAGGGAAGACTGACAAGCGCGTCGCTCGCACCAACAACCGCGGGGGACTACGAGCAGCACCGGCCGGGGAAAGGGGGGGGGGGGGGAGGTTCGCGGTCTGTGATGACAAGCCGCTTGTCAGCACTGAGCAACTGACTGGGGAGCGAGGACAGGACTGTAAACTTTGGGATCTGTGGGGTTGCGTGGGCTTCAACAGATACAATCGAGTCAAATAGTCTCACAAAGCAAAGCACCCTGTCCGTCTGTGGACTCAGAACAGAAGTAAGAGTTGTTTAAAACATTTTTAAAAAAGGCTTTAAAACAGTCTTAGTGAAAAGGAAGGGTTCCAGCCCTGTTTGTCTGGGCTCGTAGAGGAACCGCGGAGTTAGTGGTGTTGCTGTTCCCTGGAAACACCTGATGCAGCAGATTCCGGAAGAAGACACAGTTTTACACAACCTTATTGTGTCCTAGTTTTACAGTGTGCGCACGTGTTTATGTGTACATGTGAGTATCGAGCCAGAGAGAGAGAGAGAGAGAGTGTGTGTACATGTGTGTGTGTGTGTTATGTGTATTGTGTGCATCTTATGTGTGTATGTGTGTGAGTGTGTGTGTTATGTGTATGTGTGTACGTTATGTGTGTATGTGTACGTTATGTGTGTGTGTGTGTGCGTGCGTGAGAGTGTGTGTGAGTGTGCATGTTATGTGTGTTTGTGTGTTATGTGTGTGTGCGAGCGTGTGTATGTGTGTTATGTGTATGTGTGTGTAATGTGTGTGTATGTTATGTGTGTGTGCGTGTGTGTGTGTGTTATGTATGTGGGTGTGCGTGTATGTTATATGTATGTGTGATATGTATGTGTATTATGTATATGTGTTATGTATGTGTATGTTATGTGTTATGTGTGTATTATGTATATGTGTACGTGTTATGTGTGTGTATATGAGAGCGTTATATATATGAGAGTGTTATGCGTGTGCGTATGTTATGTGCGTGTGTGTGTTGTGCGTGTGTATTTGCGTACACAGTCCCCTCCTCCCTGTCATGTGTCCCAGTCCAGCTCCCTGCAGGCGATCCTGACCAGGCGGAGCTCCAGCTCCACGGCGTCGGGCCGCTCCTGCGGATTGGCCGAGAGCGCGTCGCGGATCAGCTGCCGCATGGCGGCGCTCATGCTCTTCTTCCTGCGGGCGGGGATGAGCAGCTCCAGGCGCGGGTTCTCCAGCAGCGCCTCGCCCAGGGGCACCATCTCCGAGCCCTGCAGCACGTAGCTCCCCAGCAGCTCCTTCTGCGTCTCCGCGTCCACGAAGGTGATGCGCTCCACCATGGCCCAGATGATCACGCCCAGCGCGAAGATGTCCGCCTTGGCCGTGTAGTGGCCCTCCCACACCTCGGGCGCCATGTAGAAGTCGGTGCCGCACGCCGTGGACAGGAAGCACTTGTTGACGCTGGCCGGGTCCTCGGGGCTGAGCCCCGAGGCCGAGCAGACGCGGCTGAGCCCGAAGTCGGCCACCTTGAGCGTGGGCTCGGGCCCGCGGCCGGCCGCCGCCGCCGCCGCCGGGCCCTGCGAGATCAGGATGTTGTCGGGCTTGAGGTCGCGGTGGATGATCTGGTTGCGGTGCAGGAAGGCCAGCGCGCTGCTCAGCTGCAGCATGAAGCTGGTGTTGGTGCGGCGGCTGGGCTTGCGCGAGAGCAGGTAGGCGTTCATGTCGCCGCCGTCGCAGAAGTCCATCACGAACCACAGGTAGTAGGCCAGGCGCGGGTTGAAGGCGATCTCGCCCTTCAGCGACGTCTCCACCAGCTGCAAACCGCCAACGGGACAGGTGACAGGCGTCAATCAAACCTGCAGCCAGGGTCCTAATGTTTACACTTCCCTTTTACATCCAATCAAACAACCAGACCATTACATTACTGGCATTTAGCAGACGCTCTTATCCAGAGCGACTTAGACAACTTTTTACACAGCGTTTACATTCACATTTATACAGCTGGATATATACTGAAGCAATGCAGGGAAGTCCTACCGGGGAATCGAACCTGCGACCTTTAGGTTACCAGACCAGCTCCTTACCCATTGTGCTACACTGCCGCTGAAGGGATTCACTTTCCTCTAGGGCATAATGCGGTTCATTCCACAGCGTCTGACAGCATCATTTTATATTTACGAGCTATTTACGCCTGGACTGAATCTACTTGGAGCGCCAAAGAGATTTTTTGTTTCTACACAGAGACTCTGAATATTCGCTCTGCCTGAGTGAACTTCACAGACACGTCCACAGGACGGCCGGCGGTCCATAAACACTCCAGGAGAACACGAGGGTTTCTGAGCTCGAAACGGGAAACTGCTTCCGTCCTTCCCTGTTCTCGACAGGCCGGTTTGCTCGAGCTCAGGACGAACGTTCTCCTTGCAAAACGCTGATGATGTTGAAACGACGACCAGCTAATCCATTAACTGACTGCATCAGCAGGGCGGAGTGCACCACAGTGATTAGGGAACGTTTGTCCAGACATTTCAACACGTTAAATCAACTGACTGCACTCTGCAAGCCAGCGCAGTGCAGATCCTGTGACCGTGCACTGCTGATGCGTTTCCTGTTGGGCTTTAAGGGCTGCGGTGGGGAATGTAAGGTCTGCTGTCCTTTTCGGCCACGAAAATTCTGTTTAATACGTGGATCAACTGATATATTGGGCTTATAGAATATGACTTATCCAGATGACGCACAGATCAGTGAGTTAGAGACAAAGAGTGAGAGAAAGAGTGAGAGTGAGAGAGCGAGAGAGAACAGAGAGTGAGAGAGAGGAGAGAGAGAGAGAGAGAAGAGAAAGGGACAGGGAGAGAGTTAGAGAGAGAGAGTGTGAGATAGAGAGAGAGAGAAAGAGTGATAGAGAGAGGGAGAGTGATAGAGAGCGATAGAGAGACAGAGAGACAGAGGGGCTCTGGGCCGTACCTCCCGGTAGAGCGAGGAGGTGGAGCCGTGGCTCATGCTCTGGGCCAGGGTGTCCCGCTGCAGGACGCACTCCTCCAGGTGGATGACGTTGGGGTGCTGGCTCTGGATGCTGCTGAGGGCCCAGAACTCGCGCAGCGCCAGCTCCACGTTCTCCGGTGAGTGGCAGCGGATCTTCTTGACGGCCACGCGGGCGCCCGTTCGCCGCACCGCCGCCTCGTACACCACGCCGTACGTGCCCCGCCCCACCTCCTGGATCAGCTCGTACTTGGGCTGGCTGCTCACCATCCTCTGCCTCGCTGCGGAGCAGAGTGCACGCACGCACACACACACACACACGCACGCGTACGGACGCACACACACACACACGCATGCGTACAGACACACACACACACACACACAAGCATATACGCACGCACACACACACAAAAACATTAATAAATTTATTAAAGAGATGTTTGACTAACATAGACTCCGTTTGGTATGCTATACCCAATAATATATATTTTTTTTAACTGGGATGTCTTGAGTTTTTATTCAAATGTAATTTTCTGCCTTCAAAATTATATTTCACCAGAAATTGTGTTTTGTGCACAACTCTTCTCCTCATAAGGTGCTACTGTGGAACAATTTAGATACAACTGTTAGTAAACCTTTGTTTCTTTACAAATGGTACTGCAGAAATATAAATTTTGTTCTTGACTTGTTTTGACAAAAATGCTAATTTGCTGACTTGTGAACAGTTTATGATATCACACGGCTTTCTACTGCCTTTTGGAGAGTTCAATTCTGTTCTCAGAAGGCTCTCCCAACGGGTTTAGTCCAGTTAATGAAAACTCACTCAAGTTCTGGAGAAGATATCAGGAAAACACCTGAGTTTTCATTAGGGGGAATTCAGTTTCTGGATAAAAAATGTAACAACAAATCCATCAGAGATTTTCTGCATGATAACATTACAACCTCTCCTAGAGGCTTTTTTATCTGCGACCGCAGTCTGTCGGTCGGTCCACAAAAAGTGTCCCACCCCGTAGCGGCCACAGTTCTCGCCGCAGGAGGCTTAAATTTGGCATGGACGTTGGTCATGACCGAAGGTAGAGCTGAGTAACTTTCAAGGCCGATTGACCAAGAGGGGGCGTGGCGATGGGCGTGGTCTATTACAAAAAGGCGCATAACTGCCGAATGGATTCACAGATTTGCACAAGAATTTGTGGAAAGGTTGGTCATGAGCCAAAGAAGAGGTCACGGGTTTGCGTGAGGGTTTGTGTGTGGATGCATGCACACATGGATGCATGTGCGTGTGCGGTCGCAGCTATTGCGGATTCACGCTTATTTTGATCTGTTACTTCCCTGATGCTATTTGGAAAAGAGCTTGACAACTTATAGATATTTTGTACCAAATAAAGTTAAATATGTTCATTTTAAAATACTGCACATGATATGCCCATGTAATTCTGTGGTATCTACATTTACTAATATAAACAATGCTTGTGGATTTTGACAAAAAGAAGAAACTCTTGCACATTTGTTTTACAATTGCTGTGCTGTAATATCCTTTCGGAAAGATTTAAGTTTTTATTTATCAAGCTCCTTGAAATGTGATATAATGCTTACAAATAAGGGAGATCAACTTTTCCTTTGTTAACAGTGATAAAAACTAAGGAACTTGTGGTGAACTTTTTCATTATTATTGCTAAATATTGTATTCATAAAAAGTACCTGTGCTATACCCCAAAAACTGCATGTTTTTAAAATAGAGTTGATCCTTCTCCTAAATGTGACGGGGGAAAAAATAGATATCAAAAAGAATAATGACTTTCTAAAGAACTATGAGCTTGCTATGCAAACTGTCATGTTACTATGGGGTGCAGTGATGGATTTGTTCTTTAGGTGTCACTTTGCAATGCCTTTTGTTGTATGCTATACTTGCAAAAATAAAAAAACAAAATACTAGGATAGAAATGAGCTAACCTTAACTCGCCGTACAGCACTAACTTAGATGAAGACGCAAACTATCTGTTTAGCTTTCGATCGGGTCAGATAACTCATCCTCATAACGTTATAGCTACCACGTTAATGCAACTTCTCTAGCTAATGTTAATTTTTCAAATCTACGGTAATTCGAAGACCAAAATAGTAAGCCCATATCCACGCGAATTTGGTCAATCCCGTGTAACAGTCAGGTAACAAGCTAACGTTAGGTAACAACGTGGATTGAAGTCAGAAGAAGCAGCTGTCAGGTGCTAGCTGACTACTTTCAGTCACTGCTATTAACGTCCAGCAAGTAGAGTAGACTCAACGTTAAATGCTGCTGTCAACTGTCATTATCGTTGGCTAGCGAGTTAGCTGCGCAGCTAACATAAGTGAGCCAGCTGACCAACCCCGTTGACAGTTATTCGATAGTCAGGTTGCCTAGTTAGAGAGCGTTCATTAATATAACTTGAAAAACTAGCCAGTTAGCTTTAACGATAGCTACTGTAACAAGTTAATTGATCTAGCCGTACAACGGGCCGGGTACTGATAAATATCATGGACACCGTCATAATTGTAAGAAACGGACATGATTGTAAAAAAACGGATGTCAACAAGACAAAACAGAAGCCATGCGGGTGAGCTGTCCAGAAAGCTGATGGCAGGCCGATCAGCCGAACGTCGGTGAAGGGCACGTTAGTTTCATTCTGTCACTCCCTGAGATACAAGCTAACAAAAGCGTTAGTTATACGAAAACGATGCCATGACTACCGAACGGTTTCCAACCTCGAAAGTCAACACTGAAACAGCGCTGACGTTAGCTAGCTAACCTAGATGACTCGCAAGTCAAATTCTGAACTTGAATAAACTGACATGTTTGTCGAGTCCCCTAAGCCATAACCCTAAATACCAAACTAATACAGCGAGAAGGAAATAAAACCTGATCCACTGTTTTATTGTTCTTCACACAACTGGCCTGCACGTTGCGCTAGTTAACGTTAGTTAGCCTAGCATCGCCGTAACGTCGGGCAATCTCTCGTAAGGGATCCACCTGCAAAATGCTGTCACACGACGAGACAGATGCTAAACCAAGCTAGTTGTAAGGGGAACAAAGAAAAAACGCTACCTTCCGTGATATTTTCTTCCGTTTCACCGTTTTATTTGCCGCCTTTTGTCACATTCCGTGGCAGCCATTATACGCGGCGGCTGCTCGCTCTCGTGCTGCTCCTTGTCACAGTGTGCGTGTGTCAAAATGTGAGAGCGTGACAAGCTCGCGGACTTTCACGGAGATTCCCCTACCCTATAGCGCGCACATAACTGGTTCTAAAAACCAACACTATCAACCGGATTGGATAGTCATTAGCCACGAAAGTGGGGAAATACTGCCCCCTCCCTATTCACTTTCGTGGGGCGTTCTTTCCGCAAGCTTTCAATATAGAATAGAAAAATGGGTTCCGCTGCATCTCGATTGAACGCCCATGTGGAGTTCACAAGCAGGTTCCCACCCATTCTGCCGTCACTGAATTTGCAACGCATAAACTGGAGGTGCAACGACGCTTTACCCTGCAGCCAAACCAGAAGCTAGTACACGAATTCATTTTCAAATTCGGTGCACGCGCTGGGTGCCACTTACTCGGACCTACATGAAAGGGGGATGCACTGATTACATAAATGGGCATATCCCGAGTATGTGCTCAGATGGTACCATTGCACCCCAAATCATACACTACACGGATTGTACGAGATAACTGATACGTGCTCATTCAAAAATAACGAAATAATCATCAACGAGAAGGTATGCATATTCTGTACATACCCGCTAAAATATGACCCATTTAGATTGTTCCAAATGACACTGAAATATACAACATATCATTTCATATCAGGTGAAGTTATTAATCAAATATTTTGGGTGTCACGCGGAATAATACAATCATGGGTTTGTCCACTATCTTGAAAATATATTTGAAAACAAATATTTTTTTACTCCCATAATGGACAATCAGATCAAACAACACAGCAACATCTGTCACCGTGATATTTTACAACTCTCCTCGTTGTTTTACATGTGGAACATTCCCTTAAAGCGACATGAGCGCATTCCCGTCGTTAGAGTAACGCCGGTGACACATTTGAGATTTTGTTCCCTTTCTAATATACTTCGCTTCTGTATGAAACTTTTACCTTTCGTGAAAAATGAATTTTGTTATCTTTAAAAAGGTTTGGATTTGATCATGAATAGGTAGTTACACAGAGATATGAACACGGAAGTCTCTTTGGAAAGGGAAAATGTCAGGCAAACAAACGAAGGCATAGTCATCATTCACTATTGACGGTTGTTTATTAACTAGAAAGTCAATGAATGTTTTAATACAATAAACTATTTGTCATTGTTTTAGCATGCTTCACAGACTGAAAAAAAGCAATTCGAAAGAAATACAACAACTCACGCGAAATCTATCCCATTCAGATTATCACGTGGCCAATTACTGGGGCAACACCCTAAAATGGGCATTTCACAAATTACCCTTTGGTTTACAGCAGTCAATATAGCTACATTCTTCAGTCGTTTATATACTCAATATTTGATTTAGATTAGCCATTTTCACTCCAACACAATGCACATTGTTGAATTTTGGTGCTGAAAGAATAGCTAAGGGTGTGTTACCTTGATTGAGTGACCAAAATAATGTTGTGGCAATAAATACTATTGCAAGATGATGCACATTCACTACATAACAGAAACTCCATATCTGGCAATTCAATACACACCCCATCCCTTTTTTTATTCAAACTGACCAACCGCATTACTCCATCTAAAATATTCACTCATGAAAAAGTACTGCACAGTAAAATGCCCAGTGTTAATTCAACCCTTAACGGATACTGTTCAACAGATAATACTCAACAAATGTTTTCTGTTAAGAGTTGAATTAACACTTTTAGAGTTGAATTAACACTAGACATTTACTGTGTGGAGTTCCAAAATGTGATATCAGTTTGCAACATACATTACCTGATGCACAATATACTTTTATGGTTCTCTAATATGCTTCTTGTGTTTATTATGATTTTTCAAGTAACTAAACATATTATTAAACATTTTTTATCTTATCTGAACATATATTACTTTTTTCACGTCTCAAAGGAAAACAGTTCAAATTTTAGCTCTGTAAACAGACATGAAACTTCATCTCAGTATACAATAATGTCGGTTTGGCAGTTTGGTGTCTGGGTGCCCCATAATGCCTTCAGTAATGTTCCTGGTTTGGATAACAACAAATAGTAAAATCGATGCCTAAACTGAATGTGACAAGCATTTTTAGCATTTTGATTTAAGTAATGACTTTATGAATATATTAAGTGTTGCCCCAAGCATTTTTCAGTTTGGTGATCATATGTAAAATATGTCAAAAGTCGACATCCAGACAACCAAAGTGGCAACATGAGGGAGCTATGAACTTCCTTTTTTGTTTGGCCCCATTCACCAAAATAAACTTAAGTGGTTGGAAAACATTATATTCTAAAACAAAACCTAATTCATATGGGGCTTCCCTGGAGATACAGAAAATAATGCTTATCTAAAACAAGCAAAATGAAACTGTATCTAAAAACGATACAAAGCTCTGCATATGTAAAATCAGTCAGGTATTATAGGAGGACACTTGCTGTCATTTAATCGTTCATGAATGAAAACATCCTGAGGTAGATGTGCATACATTGTAAATATGATTTTTGCCCTTGTTTTTCATCATAAAAATAATACAACCCACGAGTCCCAACACAAAACAAAGACTCCTCAACAAAGAAGCTGGAGTACTTGTGCCAAAACTGTCCCAATGTCTAACAAGAGCCAAACAATTGTTATTTGGAATGATGAACAACAGGGGAGTTAAGCCCCAATAAAGTTTTGTCTATAACCCTGCTACACCCTATAATCCTTTTCTCGGTAGTCAGGTTACTCGTGTCACACACACACAGACTCATTTCAGTGAACAACTGTCGCCAAGGTGACGAGGCTTAGCCACTCCCTCCGACACCGGGAGTATGGCCTGGGGTTTAACAGCCCACTGAGTCCCCTGATTTTGAATCTGCTGACTGTTGTACTTTCTCTTAGAACTTGCACACAAAAGAAAACAAGAAAGACATGATTCAGGGGGAAAAAAATGCAAAAACATTTTTTTTTTCACTAAAATTTTTTTCACATCCCTTAAGGAACAGAGTTCACCAAGTTATGCGGAAAAATTACTTGGTTACCATGGTAACTTTATATGACATGACAACAGAAATAATAAACATTTAATCGACTGGACTGAATGTATGCGAGAAAAGAGAGGTCTGACTGAAACGCTTCTGCTCGTGATTCCTGCATCCCAGGATGATAACAGGACCCTCTTCCTGAATTTGTGTGCAATAAAGACTCCAGGTGGCCACTCATCGCCTGATTCAAATTACAGACATGATCTCTACAGATTGATGTTTCATAAATGAACAAAAAATTACTCAACATTTCGAAAAGGATTAAATAATCTATTTTGAATGGACCTTGTAAAGCTTTTATGGATACAATGATTATAAAATGACAAAAAAAATAATTATAATAATGCCGATAAAATTAAATTCCCGATCACAATCTAATAATTTACAGGATTATTCAACACTCCTGCTTCTCAGATTGTCATTAATTTACTAGCTAATGAGTTTAATTAAAGCAGGTGTGTTCTTACTTCCTTATACAGCACTGAGTTGGGTGATCGTAGACACGTATACAAAATTAGTAAATATCAAATAAAAATGGAATGTGCTTGAAATTGTCAAAAGTAAAAATGAAGTAAACAAACCACAAAAAAGAGAGGACTCCACTGGCTCTACTGTCTGAAGGTATTGTCCCTGATGAAGAGAAATACCCGGGTTTCACATAGGTGTTATCACTGTTCCCCCTTACAACTGCATGCACGTTAATGCTGTGACCCCACCCCCTCCTCAAACCTGTACCCCACACCCATTTTCTATAAAAGCAATTCCCTGAGTTCAAAGGTCATGATTCCTGAGAAACTAAAAATTCTGGCTGGAGTCACAAGCTGATCTAAACAAAAAAAATACAGAACAAATATGAATTAGAAAAAAAATAATAACTGAACAGAAATGCATCTTTACACACGAGTAGTGCAGATTGACATTGCATTGATTTTTAGCGTAGACACCAAGAGAGGATTCACAACATTCCCAAATCCTGGGAACTCAACGAGGAAACAATAATCAAATTCACTGATAAAAAAAATCACAAACTCAAAAAGAATAAAATCAAGGCAGCCCTGAAAGAGGTATTTGATATCAAAGGCCAGACAATAGTCCACTCAGGTACAGAGTGAATTTCATTGGGCGGAAGTTGCAGAGGTGTGGCATAAATAAATAATTATTTTAAAGGCTTATCTTATTTAAAAAAAAATTATATACAATGATACAGTTGGCAAGCTAAAAAATGTCATGCTTTAACTGGCGTAACTTGCAGAATTGGCACAAAGTCTGATTGACTTGCTTATTTACACACACCTCTATTTGGACTGTTCTTTGGCTCTGGCTACTGAAACGCTGGGCACGTCCACCTGCCTAACCCACCACAAAGCACCTCCTTCAGCCCTTCTGAAATTCAACTGCTTCAGCTGTGACCAGAATCCCAGCTCTTTTCAAGTATTTAAAACGAGACATTTGCAAAAATCTCTGTGATTGCTCAGGGCATCATCCCTGAGATATCGCCGAAGCCCGGATTTAGACACACAGGACGTAGTTTGGGGGACACCCACCTAGAGTTTTCAGACACAGACAGGTCACATCAGAACCTTTGGACTTTTCGAGGTTGGTTTCAAGCTTCTGATTTTTTTTATGGTAAAAGAGAGAAGCTAAAGCACGCACGCTAATCCACACGGCGCTCTTGAAAAACCTGACGCGCCTACAATCAATAATCAGGAGTCGGAAAAGACACAGCAGGTATAACATTCATTTGGCCCCAAGAAGACAAGCCAGACTATCAATTGCAATACAAGCAGACAAACCTAGGGGGGGTAAAGTCTCACAACACCCACACAGATGGCCAAATATCCCTCCGCCTTTCGCGCGCGCACACACACACACACACACACACACACAAACAAACACACTCAGCTCACTATTTCAGAGACACGGACCTGAGAGCTCTCTATCATCTGTGACCAGATAACAGACAGGGACCTGTGTCCCTTTTCATAAATACTGCCGATGAGGAAATCGTGATGAAAAATATGTATCGCAAAGTGCCAGCAAACACCGCTGAACGTGGGAATTCTGAACAATCTGAGAGGTGTGAAAACGATCTGAGTCCTTTTTACAACTTATGTCACTGTGCTAGAAGAAAACAACCAGCTCTCAGGAAAGGAGGAAGGATATAAAGGAGTAGGAAGATGGTAATAAACCCAGGTGTAACAGCATTGTACCTTGCTGTATTGTAGATGCATCGCATATCAACTGCTTCAGTACAGCTGAATGCGGAATGTTATCTACTGAATGTGGCTTAGACTGATTCAAATGGATGTGGGTCGCTATGATTAGGAGCATAATATCATCTTGAATGTTAAATGGTAAAAAAAATTTTTTAAGAAGGTTCTGTCTTTAAAGGTTCTGATTGCAATACAGAAAGAATACAGACCATTCCACCTCCGAAAGATGAATGAAACTTCCATTCTTCGGGTTGAACATTGAACTTAGGGCAGCTCCAGTAAGCAACTGAGCTGGATTGTGACGAACTCTAACTCCCAGATCCGACGAGGAGGATTGATTGGCACTTGTTTAACCCTGACTCCGCCTCCTGGGTGCGACCCACTCCAGTCAGAGCTCTCTTAGGGCAAGGGGGCGTGGCTCTGTTCCCCCTCCTCCTCGCCCCCAGAGGACGAGGGCTTTCCCTGAGTGGTGGGGGATGATTGCTGCGCTCTGATTGGACAGTTGGCGACCATGTGAGAGACGCTCTGGCAAAAGTGGCACTTCTTTGGTTGAGGGGGCAGCTTGCACTCCTTGGCGTGGTGGTCTGGCCCTCCACAGTTGTAACACCTGAAACATAATCCGAAAAAATATTATTCGTATCATCAAAACTAAGATTATAGGGTGAAGGCAATTTTGAAATTAACTTTGTACTTACGATCTACTCAAATATGCGGATTAATGTGAATATTTTCAGTGTGTATGCAGCAGTATATATGGATAAAATACAACAAATGTATGCCTTGTACATGGTCACTGGATAAGGATATAAAAATATTGCTGAGTTGCTCATGGATTTCAATACATTTGTTTTTAATGAACTGGTTCTGTTACAGTATACTTCAAGATTTCCTAATGAAATCATACTAGTGATGATTTTTACTAAAAAATACTTTTTTTAAATTCCACAATTGTTCAATTTCAGACTGCAGGCAACACAACAAATTTAAAGATTACTTACAGAAATCACACAACTGCCCACAGCAGCCATTAAGACATGTAGTATTAATTATACGCCATTAGAGGGCAGCATATACCCGGCCACGACATGGTTTGAAATAAATGGTAACCTAAAGCTCACTTCAGAATACTTGGTCAGAATTTTTGACAAATATATCTGAGAGATTCGCTTCCTTCCACCAAAGGGACTGGGTGTGCGTGTGCGTGTGTGTGTGGGCACATGAACTCACACTGATGTATGCATGTGTGTATGTACATAAATGCATGTGTGTGTATGGAAGCGTGTGCAACCTGTTTAGAGTCCTTGTTGTACTGACAGCAAACAGGTCAAGCCAGGGGTCATGCTCTGGAGTTTTGGAGAACACTAACACAGGCTGATGGGTCACTCCCAAACCGCCCCAAAGCCCCCCTCACTCAGGGACGCTCTGCGCTTGTTATTGATCAGATTGTGCGCGGAAGGGGGGACAGCTCTTTGTTTCAATGCTGACCTTTGAACTCTAACCCCTGCTCCTCTCCCGCTTCCTACTGCACACACACACACACACATGCAAGCGTGCACACACATGCGCGCACACGCACGCACACGCGCGCACACATGCACAAACACACACACGCGCACGCATGCGCATACACACACACACGCACGCATGCGCATACACACACACACGCACGCATGCGCATACACACACACGCACTCGCGCACACACACACACGCACTTGCACATGCACACACGCACGCGCATACACACACACGCACTCGCGCATACACACACACGCACTTGCACATGCACACACACACGCGCATACACACACGCGCGCGCGTATTACGCACACACACACACACGGTACTCAGCAGTTGCCATGGCAGTGGTCACCTTTGACCTTTCATAGGCACCTACATCTGTCATTAATTAAACAGACAGGATCTCTTCCCCCCATATTGCGCCCAAAGCTCTCAGAGGTGGGATCCACCATGTGGACGGAGGAAGGACCGAGAGAGAAAAGCAGGACATGTGTGGCTCCATATTGCCCAATTCGACAAGGATTCATGAGAACTCAATATCCCAAAAGTCTCAGGGAAAAACTCAAAATCAGACACTTCTCATTTTGTGCCCAAGTATTCCTGGTCATATTCCTAAAAATTATTATAAAAGGAATGAAAAAAGTTCTGCGCTTAAACTAGTTTCAACATTGATACTCTTTTATCTTTTTTTCCAGCAATATGTGGAAAGACACTTTTAAATGTAGTCGTATTAAGCATACGCCTTTGGGTTATCATTCTCTTTGTCCAGCATAAAAGTATAAGAACACTGATATTTAATATTTCATCTGTAGTTAAAATAAATACGACACGGCTTGATAAGTCAAGCTCAACTCCAGGACGCCTGAAGATCAGCCCATGTGGTGGTCAGTGTCGCACGCCGTGACTGCTCTTGGTTGGTCAGGCACCGCCCAACCCCAGGCCTTTCACCAGTCGTCGGGTGGAGGGACAGATCTGTGAAAGACGCCGTTCTTTCGCCGACAACGGCCGCAAAACTGGGCTCCCCCTGAGGGACCGGTGAAAGAACAGGCGAACAGGGAAGCAGGGAGCCTGTGTTTTTTTTTTTATTTTTTTTTTTACAAGGATATTGATCTGTGTCGCACGTCAAAAACCTCCTCAAACCTTCACACAAAGGAGGGCCAGCGTGGATCTGCTCCATGACTCGCGCTTCACGTGCTCCCCCCCATCCTTGCAGCGGCTGGCGGCACGCTACGTTCGCTGAGCAGGTGCACTTCTCCAGAGCGACTTCCTGCTCACCTTCTCCTCACTCGTTACCCCGCCGCGCTGCTACGTCTTTGCGGACGCCGCTCTCGAAGCGCGCGCCTTTTCACTTCGTACGCTACCGTTTTATTATTTATTGGTGTAAATGTACGTGAGTGTGTGTGTGTGTGTGAATGTGTATGTGTGTGTATGTGAGTGAGTGTGTGTGTGTGTGTTTAGGTGTGTGTGAGTGCATGCATGTGTGTGTTTAGTAGTGTGTGTGAGCGTGTGCGTGTGTGAGCGTGTGTGTGTGTGTGTATGTGTGTGTGTGAGTGCATGTGTGTGTGTGTTTAGTAGTGTGAGTGTGCGTGTGTGAGCGTGTGTGTTTAGGTGTGTATGTTTGTGAGTGTGTGTGTACACTCACCGGTCTCCTTTAGAGCGGCGTTTCTGGGCGCTCTTGGGTCTCCTGTCACTCCCAGCACAGGGCCCGCCCCCCGGCCCTGTCACTCTCACGGACTCCAGGCCCTTGGCCGACTTCTTGAAGGTGAAGTCCACAGCCTCGCCCTCCTTCAGGCTGCGGAAGCCCTCCATGTGCAGCTTGCTCTGTGAGGAGAGGAGAGCCAGTCACTCCCTTTCCCTTCAAACATACACACACACACACACACACATGCATACACATGCACACACACACTCACATACATATATGCACAAACACACTCACACATACACACACACACACATGCATACACATATACACACGCACACACGCACACTCTCACCCACACGCACACACACACACACACACACTCGCATACACATATACACAAACACACACACACACGCATAGACATATACACACACACACACGCACGCACATACTCACGCACACACACGCATACATGCATACACTCACACACCTAAACTCTCACACACACACATACACATGCTGTCATACACACACACACAAACACGTTCACACATATACACACTCACACACACACCTAAATACACACACACACACGCTCACATACACGCACACCTGAATACACACACGCAAACATACACACACACACACACACACACATATACACATATACACAGACACACACGCATACACACATATACTCACACAAACACATATACACATACACACACACACACACGAACACACACGCACACACATATGCACACACACACACAAACACCTAAACTCACACACACTCACACACGCTCACACATTTGGATGCCAGTTTTTTGTTTCACGTCTGCTTGCTTTCCAGTGCACAAGTGAAAACAGTGACACTGACCTCTGAATGTACACATCACTGGTGCAGCTGTGACCAGCTAAGGGGTGTCCTAACACTGTTCCGTGTTTTACGTGCAGAATCTTGCCCAGATTAGTCTGGTTCTCTGCTTCCAACCCCCCTGTTACACTGAGCGCTCAGCCCAGCATCAGGCCTAGTGGGATAAGGGTAAGGGAGCCCTGAGGGCGACCACCATGGCGGGACCTCCAGCACCCCTCTCCCATCCCCCCCCCCAGCTCCATACAGCTCCATTCATCCAGGTCCTCAAAGAGACAGATGCAAATGCAAATGCAAATGCCCTTTTAAAAAACCTCAAGGGGCTGTAACGACCCCTTCCCCACCCCCATCCACGGAGCCGCCCGCACCCCCCCGCCCCCCATCCCCTCCCGCCCGCCAATCTCTTACCAACATTCCAAAAAACCTTCCAACCCTCCCCCCACCATCAACACCACAACACCACAACACCACCACCAACCAACCGACCCTCCAAAATGACTCCATCTGGTCAAGCCGCAAAGTGACCAGTGCTAAAGGCTACTGGAAGAGGAAAGCGGGTGGGGGTGGGTAGCGGGGTGGGGGGGGGGGGGGGGGGGGGTAGTGACCAGTGCTAAAGGCTACTGGAAGAGGAAAGCGGGTGGGGGTGGGTAGCGAGGTGGGGGGGGGGGGGGGCGGGGGGGGGGGGGGGTAGTGACCAGTGCTAAAGGCTACTGGAAGAGGAAAGCGGGTGGGGGTGGGTAGCGAGGTGGGGGGGGGGGGCGGGGGTAGTGACCAGTGCTAAAGGCTACTGGAAGAGGAAAGCGGGTGGGGGCGGGGAACGGTGGTGGGGACCGGGGGGGTGGAGGGGGGGGCATTCTTGGGATAGCTGCTCACCAGATCCCTGCAGGGCAGTGGGAAAGAACAACAAGCGCCAAACGGAGCGAACGTCTATGTCAGGGTCAAAGGCTCGCGGACACAGGGCCCAGCCGTGGCTCCGGCATCAGGGCGGCTCCTTCCACCAGCCCTTCTCCCGGCAACGAGGTGAAGACGCGCACCCCCACCCCCCCTGACAGCGCACCTCCGCAGTCACAGACGCCACAAAGGCCTGCGCGCTCCAATAAAAACAGTGCTCTCCTTAAACCGAAAACACTCGACACCACCCCACTACATCTGTTATACTTTATTCCGCTTTATTACATTAACTCTCGGTTCACGAAGGCAGATGGGTCTCACTGATACGAAGAGAAGAAGTGCTTCTATAACATTCGGAAAAAAAAAAAATTTATTAACGCCATTTTTTTCCCATGTAATTTCTCCTGCCATTGGTTAGACTTAATAAAAGTTGAATATCTTTTCTATGATTTTGCACATCTTGAATCAGTGAACGATCACTCCTAATCAGGGGTGGGGGGTTACGGACATTCTGTGGGTCCGTTTATTGCCCCAGCATGCCTTCTGACTAAACTCAGGCATTCCACTCGGTACAGGGGGACTTCTGAAGAGGTCTTTAAAGAGCCGAGGGAAAGCCAAGTCTCGATCGCTTCAAAACACCGAATTCCAATCCATTAAGAGCCACCCCCTCCAGACCTTTTAACCTGGTGCTTTTTTTTATGAATGAACTCCCACACTAAAAAAGAAATCCCACACATGTCTGCCTCTCTCTCTCTCTCTCTCTCTCTCTGACTCTGTCGCTCCCACACACACGCGCGCAGGCACACAACACACACACACACACGCACACACATCACCTGCACGAGACACATTCAAACACACACTCTCGCTCGCTCACACACATCTCCAGTGCAGCTCACACACACACACACACACACACACACACACATCACCTGCACGAGACACGTTTAAACACACGCTCACTCTCGCTCGCTCACACACATCTCCAACACAGCTCACACACACAGACACACAAACACACACACACACACGCAGCCTTTCTTCATTCTCAGGGTTACTGGCTAGCAGCAGATCTCAGTCTGCGGAACTTCCTCTGGTCACATGACAAAGGCGGCCATTGTCCCCCAGGTCCTCACAGGCCCTCCTCAGAGAAAATAATCAATAACCGCCCCCCCCCCCCCCAGAGAGGAGGGACGGGAGGATGACTCCTGTCAGTAAAAATGCTAATCTCTCACTTGTTCATTTGGAACTGCCCCGATGCCAAGTAGAAGATGCTCTAATGCACAGTGAAACATTCAGCGTTATTTCAACTATAACAGAGTTTATATGAGTCCACTTTGGCCATAGTGGACTCATATAAACTCTGTAGGAGTTGGTCTACCACTGGACATGTGAGTCAGATCAGCCACTCTTGTTCAACACCAACATTGTAGCCCACTCTGGATAAGAGCATCTGAATTTTTAATCTACTGTAGATTAGTTATCAGCTTGGTATAAGACCCATCACAGTGCATCTGATATTTGTCTCTGAGATTCATCATTTGCCCATGATTCTTGTTCAAAAAGACCAGCTCATAAATTGTCTCTGTTAAAAAAAAAATCCCTTTTGTTTTCATACAGGAAGCCTGAACATTGTTAAATGGCCACTCAGACAGGACAGCCAGATAGTGGGATGACTACTACACTTTCAAAACTGTCATTGCTAGCAACTGGGTGATCGGATGCCATGTGGAAATTCTGACAAACTTTCTGAAGCTTATTCACCAGTCTGTCATTTATTTGAGATAAAATAAGTCAAACAATTCTTCCCCCTTTCCAGTATTCATGTTTAATTTGTTTTTTTTTTGCTTGATAGATTCCCTTAAGATGTACCAGTACACCTTGCATACACCTATCACCCATTCAGGACAGCTACTGATAGTTAGGGCTACCTTAGCTAGCTGAAACAAGGGCACAATGGCAATGTCACATCCAAGAAGCCAGCCTGCAAGTTAGGTAGACATACGATGAGTATTGCCCACAGACGATGTAGGAAGAGGACATCCCCTGTAGCGTCAATATTTGGGAGAATTCCTCTGGTACGTTGGATAAAAAAGTAAGTCGTAGCTTCTTGGTTTGAATTGACGTTTGTCTTCCTCAATGACTTTCTGTGCATTCTCAGGAAATTTATCTCGTGCAGAACTTCACAACCTGATTTAAGTGCTTTCAGTGCAGGTCACATTTAGACACTTATTTAGACATTAACCTATATAATATTGTAAGAAATACAATATTCACTACGGTTAAAAGTTATGTTTTGGTACCCCGCACCCACCTGATGAACGAACACGTCTACTGGCGTCTCGAGGGGGATCCCCTCTCTGTTCGTCATGGACAGAAACCCGAACCCCATGCGCACGTTGAACCATTTGCACACGCCGCTGCCGTGGAACGGGCCCGACTCCTCCTCGGCGCTCGTCGATTCCTCTTCTTCTGCTTTTGAACACCCCCCTTTTAAAACGGATAAAGGTCAAATATTAGGCTTTAATTGGGAACGAAACGAGAAAACGTGCTAAAATGCGGATATCCCCGTGCGTAATGTTAGTAATCTATTGAGAGAGAAAAAAACATCCGAAGAATTCTTACAACCCGATTCTAGGAAAGATTTTCGCACCACTGTGCCGCGACATGCGGACGTCCAGTGGGCCGCTTTGAAGTCTTTTTGGACTTGAATCTGTCTGCCGCTGGAGAAAAAAAATGGCATTCTGTAGCCTATATCTGGACTTTTTAAACCATCAGATCAAAAGCTATTTTATTCGTATTCATGTTTCCAGGGGGCATGTGCATCTCACCCAACCAACGTTTATTTATTTATTTTCTTACTTGGCATTCACTGAATGCGTGCATGGGCTATTTTTGCACAACACTTCCAATCATAAACAATTACAGTATAAAAATACATACACTTTTTACTTTTGAATTACACAAATTACGACAGGTAACCTACTCGACTGTAAATTCAACTGTAACTGTTGAATTTAGTACAACGATAGGACCTGAAAAGTTACACGAAGGACTGAAATAGAAGCCAATATTAAAATAAGATCCATTCCTTATATGTAGGCTGTACTGTCAGAATCATTTATTCAAAAATGCAAAATATAAATGACATAACAGCATCGTGTATTCATCGCATTCAAATGAAACTGCAAAAATAAAATCTGGAATAAAAACACGTTGAAGGTAAATGTTATATAGGCTACATATGCTGTTTGTAGCCTATACCCTAAGACATCCGACATAACGCTCTCAAACTCGGCCATAAATTGAGGTAGTGCATTCAAAGCCATCCTGCCCTGCATATTTAGCTATCAGTGTAAAATCATGTTAGAGAAACTGAACGAGGCCATTTGTATATATTACGTTAGAACACATATAGAGAGAATTTGCAAATTTAAGTTAAATTTTTAAGTTCAATTTCTTGCAAACCTGTCAATGTTGATATTTCAATGCCGTTTATTCACCAAAGCCATGCCCTAAAATATGTTTGCCATGTTTAAAAACACATTAAGATATTTTAAAAACAGCCCATTTTATCGTATTACTACATAGGCTACTTAACCTGTAAACTGCTGGTTGGAAACCGAGCCCATCTCACGTTTTCCTCCAGTACAATTTAAGTCCAGACACCACCCGACAAACACAGCCGTTCCAGTTTGCGCCACTCTCTCAGGGGCTTTTACAAATCAAAAAGGACTGATTTTGGAGGGAGAAAACGAGAGAAAACAAACAAATCACAGGGTCTGTTAACATCTTCGGCCCAACTATGTGAGGTGGGAGGGCCGCGGGGAGGGAGGAGGGAGTTCAGAAGAATCCCAAAATCTGAAAGACAATGCGGGGATACCCAACCCCCAATGCCCTTGTTGTTTCTACCCCCAAAAGCAGACCCAAACATCAAACCTTTCACTTGAGTATACCTTTAGCCATGGCTGCTCTCCCGGGCGTCCTCGGAGTTCGGAGTTACCCAGCGCGCGCGCCCTCCTCGTTTCCTCGCTGGACCCGATTGTGTCAAAGAGAACGTGTTTTTTTTTTGCCCTTCACCGATATGTGTATTTTTGTCATCTAGTTTACTCAAAACGATCCCCCTCTTCCCCTCACCACATCTTTCTCCAGAGCTTTGCAACCCCCCACCTTTTCGGTCAAGTCCACGTGATTCTCAATTACAACCGCCTCACTGATAAATTACACATTCCACAGTGATAGGGCCCGAATTCTGGAAGTGACCAATCACAAACAGAGACCACCTAGCTGGGTTATGGGGGATGCCCCCCCACCCCACTTCCCTCGGACAGTATTAAATGACCTACAACCCCCACATTGCCCTTAACCATTTGAAAGGTGGTCATTCTGGTAGTTGACCATAAACCTTGCCCTTCCACATTCCAGATCACGACTTTTAAGAAAGGAGGGGTATTTTTTAAAAAACCTAATAGCTAATATTTAGTTTTACCACCATGGAGTAATCAACCTCTTTCAGTTTGTCATCAGGCATAAGACGTTTAGAACACATGCACTGTGAAATTGGTTAACAGTATTTAAAGAATGCAATGAATCTAAGCTGTGCACTGCAGCCAGTTAATTCATATTACAATTATGCATGAAGCACACGTTGGATTTAAACGTTTAGTTTCAGCATCACAGATTGTTACAAGTAGGCTTACCAATGATGGATTGTTTATGAACTTTTCAGTCACATCATTTATAGTACTGCAGATCACCTTATCTTGGCACGATTCAAACTGATTGCATTTATTTAATTGAGCGGATCCGTTTGTGAGCGGAAGCAAGAAATTGAGTTCAAACATTATAGTTAAGGGGGGAGGGCCGGGATAACTCGTCAAATGACATCCATCCCGCGGAAGAGCCATGTCCGATTAGGACTTGTCTACACTACATCAAAAGGACGTGTGTCAGTTACAATTCAATTAACTCCAACATGTCGATATTACAATTTATTATTTAAATATGTCATTATTATTATAAACAATAGCAGCTGTGATGAAAAAGCAACAACAATTCTTCTGAATCCAGGGATGAAACGCAGGAAAATTAAAACGATAATGTTTGAATGATGAGCAGTTGATGAGCTATATGATAATGATGCAGGAATAAGAAAAACAGTTTCGAGAACAACTCAGAGCAGGAACCATGATGAGGAAATTGTGATAAATATAAACGGCTTAGCGAAACTCGTATGATTTCGTCAGACCTTAGTCAAAACACGTTTATTTCAGCTTATGATGGCAATGCTTCATTATTTTTCCCCAGGAAGCATTTTTGTGGTGAAAATGCTAATTTCGGTGTTCTCACTGAAAAACAATGAAATGCATAAATCTGCCGAATGAAACGAGTGGAAGATAATACATATTATTATTATTATTATTATTATTATTATTATTATTATTATTGAGTAGCAATCTTGTACAATTTTTAACCCTGAGATTAAATAAATTTACTTCACTTGATATTAGCGTTTAACAGTCAACGACTCACACGTTGTTACAATTAGAGCAGCTAGAATTAAATAACGCCATGGCGACGATAATAAACTTATTTTGTCGGATTGTCATAATATATTTTATTTTTTTAATTTATTTTAAGAACATGTTCCGACAAAGGTTCGTCGACGTAAGGATAACTAGCAAAGTCTTTAAATGCTGAATAGTGGTATCAAAACAGTGACACTCAGTAAATACACTGTGAAAGCTCCATTAGCCAGTTACGTTTATATCCCTTTTCCACGCACGTGTAGCTACTGCAGGTGAAAGAACATATTCCTTTAAAAGGTGGTCACTATAAAAACAAAACAAAACATTGTATTGGTAATAAATAGGCAATATATGGTATTGATGAAAATAATTATTTTTATCATACCATATGTTATTGTATAATTATTATTAATCAGAATTTTACGTAAGCTAGACTGCTAGTTGACTGGTCGAATGCCAGAGGTTTGAGAAAGTTTGTTGGCATGCTTCAAACACTGGCTACGAACACACAAATCAGAACTCCGGTGAGAGACCGTGCCCCCTCTAGTGGGCATCCGAAATCACGTGCACGAGCAGCATTCACCGCCACCAACTGCGTCAAAGAATTTTACTACCGAAGTGCGGCAATGAATTAACATGAACGAATTAACCAAATCTGTAAATTGCCCATTGCTTTTTATAATTTATGTAACAAGTGTCCATTGTTTTACCTTTGAAACGTCCTACTTACGACCTATAGTTAGCATTTGAACGGGCTATGATCGCAAACTGAAAATTAGGAAATATCTCTTTGCGAATGAATGTTCCAGTTAATTTAAGAATATTTTTTCTTATAACCGTCCTGTGAGGGCCATTTTATACACTTTCCAGTTATCTGTAGTTTTTTCCCCAATGCGGTGTCTCACAGAGCTAAACAACATCTGCTCAGATATGATGACATTTCAGTAGACGCGGCATCTGGAATACGGTGACGTGGAATAATACGGTGCAATTCAGGCCCAGTTGTTCTGTGAACAATTGCATATGGTGACTGCAATTACACTGAATTATTTAATCCCCGCTAGTTGTTTACGTTCAACTGATTTCCTCTTGCATTAGCAATCCCGGGTTTTGTGTGGTTCTTCTTATATGACTGAATCATGAGGCGTCTTTCTGAGTTATGATTGCCCTTCCATAGCTTACTTTTTCCCTTCGAAACACTTTTAAAGATTCACGACATATTTTTCATGTGAAGGGGGAGCTATGAAAAACTGATGATGTTTGTAATACCTACATACATACATTCGCCGGAACTGCTCCGTCCGTCATGATGATTATGTCAAAGAGAGACAGAGACAGAAAGAGAATGGGGGGAGAGAGAGAGAGAGAGGGGGGGGGGGGGGGGGGGGGGAGTTATAGAGAGAAATAGTGTCAAAGGATCAGTCGTAGTTTGGAATTTGGCAGCATTGAGTTCAGAACCTTGGACAGCGCACTATTTCAACTGATGCTGGAGAGGGACGGAAAGACTTTCACCAGACCAAAGAGAGCCAGATAATGGCCACCAATATACATCTGCTATGTCTGGAGGTGGGGTCTACCTCACCTGTCTACTCTCACAAAATTCCCATAAAAGTATCACAACACTTACTTTGTTAGATTTAACTTTCCAGTTGAGTTTAAGGTCCGCTTTCAAAGCAGCTGTCTATATCATTTGTAAAGTCAGGCAGTCCATGCACTCCAGATGCTTGCAGTCAAATTCTATACTGTACCCCCATGTCTGTTTTCCAGGTTATTGAAACACCATTGTGACACTTTTATACAATTACACTGGAAATGATCGAAGGAGCTCCATAATGTTTGGGACAAAGACTTTATTTTTTTCTTGATTTGCCTCTGTACTGTTTCTTCCGATCTTGGACAATTCATTTTGGCCTCCTCATTTTGCTCTTGCCATCGCTCTGATACAAGCAAATCTTGGTCTCATCCATCCACATTTTGTATAGGCCAAATGTAATAGGCCACCTCTGGTTAAAAATAAATAAATAAATAAATAAATAAACCTTCAGGTAGAGATGAATTCAGTTAATTATGTGAATTTATTGAATAAAAAACCACAGAAAAACTTTTTTTTTGCAATTTCTACCTACAATAACACAAAAAGATTTATTTTAATTAGACACGACTCCTCAACATAGCTTCCTTTGGCTTTAATTACATTTAAACAAATTATTGGAAGTCTATCCAATAATTTTGCAAAGTGGGACGTTGAGAGGTGGGAAGGAGGTGGAGGAGTAATTATGTCCCTGGTGTTTTTCCGTTTGCTTTTAACTTTGCATTGTTTGTCTCCTTCCTCTTTCCGTAGCTGTCTTTGGGTAACCACAGCAACCGCAACGCGTGAAGACGAAATGCTTTTCCAGGATTGTTGATTTTGTGGAGAATTTCACTTCTGTTGTAGCGGTAATGAAAACTATCTGGGGTTAATACGATTTGATCGATACTTATTATTAGACAAGTAGATATTCAAGTTGTTTAATAAATGCTTGCTTTGGAAGCAAAGGGTTTAAAGTTATGTGCCAAAGGGTCAAAAGGGAAAATTGTTAGACCAGTGATTCCCGCGGTCAAATACACCACCAAAGATGTAAAAATCCGCACGGTAACTTTATAGTATACTAGATAATAATGGATATTATTATCTAGTAGCAAGACTCCATGTTATCAGCTAGTATATGTGACTAAATATTGGCTCTAAAAATTACCTGTCACGTTCTGTCAATTTCTTGTTTTCATCAGGGGTTTGCTCCAATGGCTGGACCCGTGGATCTCAGCCGTGTGTTACAGATTTTGGAGGATCCATTTTCAGTAAGTGATCAACAGCCAAATTAAATAATTTTCAGGCTAAGTATCTTATTAGGTTTCAAAGACAGACAGTTTTCTGTGAAAATATGACGTTCAAGTTTCTACTACAGACAAATGTATGCCAACTCTCATGTAAATTCAATCTTATTACCTAAAGGCATCCTGAAATTCTTATTGCTTATAAGTCAGTTACAAAATCAGGCTACTTGACACTGATATCTTTAATATGTTATTTTAGTCTGATAAAATATCTTAAAACGAATTTTGATATTTTCTGCATTTTCACATGGTCTAGTATATATGTAACTGCATGGTATAAGCACTGTTTCAATTGAGCAGTGGGAATGTTTGCGTAAATTCGTAGATTAAAGCAGAATGTTAGTAATATTTATGTAAATCCGTTTTATAAATGTTTATTATTATTATTGTTGTTGTTATTATTATTATTATTATTATTATTATTATTATTATACACGAAGACAGGAAAAGCCGTAGTTTCATATGCATGTCATTTGCGATTTCAGTTACTTTTATTTTAAATATTTTTAGCCCTGCCTCTGTTCACCATGCCTGGAATAGAAGGGGGGGGAACACGTGCGACTTAAATATAATATCTTCTAGTTAAAATTGCGTTTCTATTTTGTGTTGTATTCAGCCGTTCAAATGCAATTTCAAACGTGCTTCATGGATTGCGCGGAAGTTGTAAAAACGCTGTCATCTCGTAATTTAGTCGCGACGCACACGGTTACCTGTGAAAACAATTTCAGTTTTTTCACGGATGTATTTTCAACGTATTTCAATCTGGGAAGTTCTGGTTTGAAAGTGGTAACAAACGAGGAACTGGCGCTCTGAAAACGTTAAGGCAACGTTAAGTCCACTGCTATATTTTCTCTTGTCCTGTCTAATAATGGGGTTATGGTTGTTTATGTTTTAACCTTGATGTATAACGATGTATAATCTGCTCGAGATGCTTAATTACTGTTCTGTTCTGTTGTCTGCATGAATTTTAGTGTTACTGGCCCAGGGACAACAGATGGACTTTGTCTTTGAATATGTCTGTATGCATAAGGCTGTTGACAAATTTATATTTATATCGTATTTGTCCCTGTTCACATGGAAATGACAAGTCTGTCGGATTTCCCCATCTGGTTGGGAGTCATGAGACATAACACAGTAATGTTTTAATTTGTCCACACATTCACTAGGGGTGTTGTTAGGGTGCAGTTCTGACACCTTTAAGGCATTCCAACATGCCTGATATACTAACGCCCCAGAAGCCTTATTTGTATAAAACATGGAGATTCCAAGTGAGTTGTGGACTTTGCTTGTCGCACACGGAGAACAGAATAGATTAAAAATGGATTCGATTTTCGACAAGATATAAATCCTTGTTTTGTTTTTTCTTTTCTTCAGAGCACTCTGGAAGAGAGACATCTTTTTGTCCTGAAGAAAATGGTGAAAAGATACCAGAATGGCTTTGTATCCATAAATTATTTGTTAATATTCATTTTGTTATGCATTTGTACCCCCCACACACATGCGTGTCAGTCGTGGACAGTTTATTGGCAGTTTGCTCAACTATTTCAAAGTACCTTGTTGTGTTTTGAAAATAGGCTTGTTGTTAGGAGTCTAGTGAGTGCCTGTTCCCTGGTGTATGAACTACGGAAGTTCCCTGGGCTCTCATTACTAGTGAGGTTTGTGTTCAGCAATTCTGTCAGCATTCTCTGTCGAGAAAATCACAATATGCCTATGGAGACTTAGCTTTATCTGTGATTTATTTTACTGAGAAACTTTAAAGCTTGTTGCAAAGATTGAATTATCCTGTCAAGCGCCTTTGTTTATTTTAGTGTTTCTTGCAAATCACAAATTCACTGTTTCATTTTCATAGAAAAATAGTAATTCATTTTGGGAAACTGAAATGACACCATTGCCGGTTGGTTTAGGAGGAGATTATTCACAGTTAAGTAGTGCTAATTTGTAAACTGACCAATAAAAATAATTAAGAATGAAAAAAGTGTGTAATATTTCAGCATTGTAGCTCTGAGACGGATTAATAGCAGTGAAACGGTCCGTACAGAAGCCTTAATGTCCAGCACGAAGGATACTGTATTTATTATGTGCCCTGTTGAAGAAAACAGCCTTTTCTTCCCTTAACCTGGTTATTCTGAAGCTTCTCAAAGAAATAGCTGATGTTTTCAAGATTCTAAACCTGTGCGTAGAGAAGGCTGAAGATCACTCACAGTACGCCGTGGTAATGTGCGACATACTGAAGATATGCGGGTAAGCCAGTTTATCAGTCATATTTTAACTCGGGTGTGGCCTATAATTGGCCTGCCCTCTAGAGGCTAAATAAGTTCATGTCAATAATCCACACAAATTGTGCGTGACTTTTTTCAAATCATCTCCTTTTGTTATCAGACAGAGATGGAAAGTCCAGGGGTCAGAAAGTAAAAGTCCTGCCATGTGTTTTTTTCCACCCACAAACTCAGCCAGCTGATTTTTGTAATTAGCTCTACCCCCTGGCTGAAGAATTGTGCTAACTAGCAAATCCTGGTGACTGGAACAAAATACTGGGGAGGACTACTTTTTGAAACTGGATTTTCCACCTCTGCAGACAAATACTGTTTTCATTTCATTTTATTTATTTATTTATTTATTTAAAAGGGACAACTAGCAATAATATTTGCAATAGCAATGCCATACATTTGTTTATAGCCGAAGCTCATTTCCAACATTAGCCCCCTTAATGGGCATTAAAGTACTGCACATCAGTTATATTATAAAATCCTATCAGTCTAACAAAAATAAAAGAAAGGGAAAATCGAACAATTAAATAAATAAAATTTTAAATATTTGCAAGCCAAGTTTTTGTAATTTATAAAGTGCGATCAGCATGACAGAAAGCAAAAGGGAGGCATTTCTGTACTGTGTTAGCCAGGTTGAACATCGCATAAGGATGTCTGTGGTTCTGGCTAATGAGGAGCAGTTCTCTGTTGTCTCTGTGCTGTGTTGCTCTCAGTATAAGCTATGAGGTGTGCATGCTGTGCCTGCAGGCTCCCGCTCCTGAAAGAGAAGTCCTCCGACGAGATGCACTACGCCCAGGTGGTGCGGGAGTCCCTCTCTCAGATGGGTATGCAGTCACGTGACGAGCGTGTGTTCTCTGATTCGCTGGCAACGACGAACAGAGAAGCCAATGCCTCTGACCGTTTCAGGTTACCTGATGAGAGTGCCGAGTGTCACGTGACATATGCAGTCACGTGACAAGCGTGTGTTCTCTGATTCGCTGGCAACGACGAACAGAGAAGCCAATGCCTCTGACTGTTTCAGGTTACCTGATGAGGGTGCCCAGCACCGACGTCCGACTGCAGATTTGTGCCTCCGTTGCGTCCTTCTTCGGGGTCCAGAAATCCAAGGCAAATGCGGAAGGTATACGTCAATCCTCAAATTTTGAATTACTTTGTCATTTTTTAAATGTCTTCTAACCAGAGGTGGACAGTCCAGGTTCAGAAAGTAAAAGTTCATCCCAGGATTTTGTTCCAGTCACCTGGATTTGCTAATGAGCACCATTCTTCAGCCAGGAGGTAGACCTAAATCAGCTGGCTGAGTTCAGAGGTGGATGCAATACATGGCAGGACTTTTACTTTCTGACCCCTGGAATGTTCACCTCTGCTTCTAACCCTGTACCCTGGCCTGGTTACCTTAGGCATCGCTGAGGTATACATGGATTGGTACACCAGGCTAACCGGTGCCCTGCTTTCCTAAATGAAATAAGGCAGCCCAAAAACATGTAAACTAACGCACGAATACAAAGTGTCGACAGCAGTTTGAGCTATTCAGAAAATTAGCAATGTCTGCCATCGTGCACCGTGTTGTATATTGTAGCACTTCAATACCCACAATCCCTTGCGAATGCCCTCTTTCTTTTCGTTCGGTAGGGTTCTGCCCCATCAGTGCCGGGTTCCGGGCTCAGATGGTGGAGCAGAGCGGGGTGGCGGAGATTCTGGTGCTGTCCATGGCCCTGCTGGAGAACCAGCTGGGGGTCCGGCTGCAAGTCCTCAGGACCCTCCAGACCCTCTCCAGCTCCTCCGGTATCTGCCTCGCACTCACGCTCAGAGATGCGCCGGAACTTTCCGGAGCTTTGACGCTAAGGGCGCTAATGGGCTAAAGCCTAGCATAAAAGATCCTTCTCCTCCTCATGCTCGCAAAGCCGCAGTACTGTGATAATGCACATCAGTCAGAATGTAACCTCAGAATGTAGCTTTATCACTTTTTACTTGTGTGGTCCACGGAACTTTCTCTCATTTTCCATGCTAAGACAGAACTTTTCAGCTTAAAATAAAAGCAGGTGTTTATGGTAGGTGTATTTGGTTCGTGGTCAGGGGGTGATTGACGTGCCAGTATTACAGGTGTAAAGTTACAGCGTCCGCGCTTTGCGTTGATACGGCTGCAGAGGTGAGCTGCAGTAAAATGCTGAAGGCCCAGGCCGCTAGCAAGATCTGCTGCCACATGAACGAGCCCGGCCCCGGGGGACAGGTGCTCTTCCGCTCCGCCGAGATCCTCTGGAACCTGCTGGAGAAAGGCGGGAAAGAGGAGGCCACCGCTCAGCTCAGCAACATGGACTGCGTCCTGTGAGTAACCCCGTTACATCCTGTAAGTAACTATGTTACATCCTGTAAGTAGCCCTGTTACATCCAGTAAGTAGCCCTGTTACATCCTGTAAGTAGCCCTGTTACATCCTGTGAGTAACCCTGTTACATCCTGTGAGTAACCCTATTACATCCTATAAGTAACTCTGTTACAGGGACTGTATCCTGTAAGTAACTCAGTAAATGAAAATGCACATGTGCACCTGAAGTTCACTTTACTGAAGCGTAAAATTATAGGTTATCAAGTCAATAACCTGTCGCTCACGGATTGTTGTTTTGTCCACGAAATGCGCCTTTACATCATAATAAATCCATCCAGGAGATTGACGTCGCTGGTGAGAGCTTGGATGTCACGTCTGGTTATGGTGTTCACAGGACTGCGGTGGAGGGCTGAACATGTTGTCTTAAATTAAGCTGGATGGATGGATGGATGGATTCTTTTTCACTGAAGTTAAAGGCTACTTCAGACCCAAGATTTTCATCGTGACGAGACAGGCCGCAACCGACAAAGGCATCTCTTGCCGAAACGCTGGTTCATAAACACAGAGTTTATCTGAGACTTACAAATAACTTCCAGTGACGATCAGCTTTCTTCACAAACACAGCTTGACCGCTTTGGCGATCAAATGAAAACTCGGCAAGCAGGGCAAGGCGAATAAGTCAGTCGATCGAATCCTGGCCTTGTTTCTCTGCAGCGAGGGGTTTCCCTGTGACAGCACCCTCAGCTTAATGTGCCTGTCCCCGTTCCTGTGACGAGAGGCTGCGGTGATTCACGCTCCCCTGCATGCCTGGTCATGCACAGCCGCGTATAAACACACACGCTCAGAGCCGCTCGTGCTAATCATTCGTGAGCATTTCACTGTTGATTGCACACCAGGGATCGGCTTTTTCCGAGCCCCGCGGTGTCTCCGAGGGTACGGACTTGCTTCCTCGTCTTAACTTTGTTGGTAAAAAAAAAAAGGGAATTAAATAAGTACGTGAGCTTGATTGCGGTTTACCCCCCACTTCAACGTGAAAGCCTCCCATGATTATGACCTGCGTTTATTCAACGTTTGTCCTTAACGTTGAAATACACCATGATAAGGCGTGTTATTTATTTCTTCGTCAAAAATGGGTAGCTATGCAAACGAGCAGAACGTGGAACGATGGTTTCGGTTTGGTTTTGAATAGATCTCTTCTCTTGCTGTCAGTACATTACATTACAGGCATTTAGCAGACGCTCTTATCCAGAGTGACACGTACAGGATTTTTTACATTGTATCCATTTATACAGCTGGATATACACTGAAGAAATTCGGGTTAAGTACCTTGCTCAGGAGTACAACGGCAGTGTCCTACCCAGGAATCGAACCTATGACTTTTCGGTTACAAGCCCAGTTCCTTACCCACTACGCCACACTGCCCCACCTGTCAGACGTGTGACTTCATTGATATTCTTCTCTAGGTCGCTGAAGGACGCTCTGCTGCACCAGATTCTGAATGGGTTTCAGCAGTTTGACCAGCAGCTTCGGAACGACTTGCTCGTGATAATAACCCTGATTGCGGACAATCCGAGCGCCCCATTGATTGTAAGTAAAGGAAGTCCAATTTTTGGTTTGCTTATGTCTGTTATACAAAAAATGTATACTGCCGCTGTGTGCGAAGGCTGAAGGACACAAGCAAATCAATTCATCAGTATTTCTCATCTTTATCAGGAGAGCGGTTTGGCAAAGCAGCTCATCCTATTTGCTACATTCCCTGAAAGTGAGTTATTGCGTTAATATTTCATTTCTATTAACCAGATATTGTGTGTCAATAATGACGTAGTTGATTTTTTAACCACAAAATATTTTTCCTGCGATTGAAAGTAAGATATTTCTTTATCTTAGTAAAGAGCCACAACCCACTTGTTCGCAATCTCAAGCTGTCCTTTAACTATGAAGACTTTGAGATGAAGAGGTTGCTGTTGAATGTCATCGTTGTCATGTCAAAGGACATATCCTCTTTGCAGGTATGTGCAGTTTCAGTTTTTTTCCTGTTTGCTATTTAACATAACTTAACAGATATAGGCTGTTCCTCACCGACAGATACGGATTTTTCAAATATATATGCTCTGATATAAACAGCAGCATGTCTGTCAGTTATATATGTGTGTTTGAGTCCTCTATATATGTCACTGTATCAGTAGTTAACATCTACTTTCAGCTCACTGTCTGAAGTAAAATTAAACTCTTAATGAGAATAAGAGATCATCTTTGTCTTTATACACATACGATTTAAAATTTGTACTCAAATTAATGCTATTATTAGTTCTCATACTCTCTGTGTCACATGGGTCTCTGTCCAATAGCTGTTCAAAGAGGGTCAGGTTCTGCTGGCCCTGCTGCTCCACTTGAAGCCTAGCGAGAGATCAGGCCTGCCCAGCTGGAGCCCTGTCCAGCAGGGGGAGCTGCAGCTGCATGCCCTGGCCACCCTGCTCTCTGTCGCCCCCTTGCTGCCGGAGGACTACATGACCTGCCAGGGGAACACTCTGCTCCTGCTGCTCCTGGACTGGTGCACAAAGCAAGGTTAGGATGCACCCTCCTGGAGCCCTCCCAGACTACGGTTTTATTTACGCTGTCCTCTGGTCTCCTTTAATATCGAGGCTCTGTCTGCAGTGTCACAATACTATCGCGTGAAAAGCTCCATAAAAATGTTTACAACTGTGTTCCATAACTCATATACATTCCTTTTCTAACATTTTAATGTTTTTAGTGATTCTTGTACTTATACTTTTTTGTGCTTGTGTCACATGATGCTGGCTTTCTCAGAACGAATAGTTCTTGTTTTTAAACCTGTCTGCAACCAAATTTCCCTTAATGGGACAATGACCTGACTAGCACAGTCCAAACACTGAGAGAAAAGCCTATTTAATTTCATAGAATTTTCCACCAGAGTCAGGGATTGGTATCTGAGAGGTATATCAAAATAGCCCAGCAGAATGTTGGAAGTTCCGACACTGCGGAAAGAGACCGATGGTAAAGAAACGACTATTTCCTTAAGGAATTCACGCCAGATAATCGGAATTTGCGGCTAAACCTGACATGTTCCCAGTAAATAACCAACTATAATCCCGGAGCCACTGGAAAATGTACAACTAACCTATAAGTCATTCAGAAGTTTGATACCCTGGGTCGAAAAAGGTATTCGCATGTTCCATGTTTAATTCCAGGCCAGACGGGCGACGGTTGCCATGGAAACGGAGTGACAGGCGACAGAAAGGCCCAGATGCTCGGCTGCGTGAGAGTTTTGCGAGCCATGGCGTCTCTGGGAAGTGAAACCATCAACCAGGACCTCTGTGACCAAGGGGCCATCGGCCAGCTTCTGGGTAAAACAGCCGGAGGCGAACGCGTTTTTTAAAAACACTGTCCCGCATGTGCCTGGGAAGTATCTTTTTGTTTTTCAACCTGTGTTCAGAACAACGGTATTGCTTTAATTACAGCCGCAGTGACGGAGGAACCCCCTCTTCCCTCATCGGCGTGAAGCGTACTTCTGCATAACTGATTTTCAGATGCGTATTTGTGTCTTTTTTCGTAGATACTGTAATGCAGTTGGAATTAAGCGACGAAGACGAGGATGCGATCACCGTGGAAATCATGACCGACGTTCAGCAAACTCTGGCGGTGCTTTGCGAGAACGATCTTCACAGGAAGGTAAGAGTCCTTGAATGTGACACAAATAAAACGCGTCAGGATAACGGGTAGCCAGTTGTGAGAAGCCGATGACGTTACGTTATTTTATGCTAAAAAAAAATTGTCTCCAAGGCCATATAGCAGTGACCTACTGGAGATATGAACCAGTGTCCCTGAAATTCACTGTTCACAACTGCTAAGTCACATTATTTTGAGGCTCAATGATGTCATACTGGTACGTGGAGCATAAAAAAATACGAGTAAAACTGCAGAGCTAAATAAATGCTTGCAACAGGAGCTGTTTGGGTCAAGTGGAGTGGATATGCTGGCCCATTTCCTGAAGACCAGCTCTGGAAAGTTCTACAGTGGCCTGGGACACAACAAGCTCATCCTCTCCACTGTGGACTGTGTCTGGTTAGTTGGCTTCACAAAGCATGTGGCATGAGGATTGTGTTGGATTTGCACATTTGTTAAATATGTCCTCTTACGTTGAGGTGCTGCAATTTTAAGGTCTTGCGTTGTTGGATGCGACACGACAGAGGACATATTCTTGGAAAAGGAGGGGGTTTTTCTTCTGCTCGATTTGCTTCACGTGAGTACAATTTAAAAATGTGCGAACGTAGATTCACTACACGGCCAAAAGTATGTGAACACCTGACATCTCATCCAAAATTATGGGCATTAATATGGAGTTGGTCCATCTTTTGCAGCTATAACAACCTCCACTCTTCTGGGAAGGTTTTATGGTAGATGTTGGAGCATTTCTGCAGGGATTTGCTTCCATTCAGCCAGAAGAGCATGTGAGGTTGGGCACTGATTGGGTGATTAGGCCTGGCTTGCTGTTGGCTTTCCAACTGATCCCAAAGGTGTAGGATGGGGTTGAGGTCAGGGCTCTGTGGAAGCCAGTCAAGGTATTTCACACCGTTCTCGACAAAGGGCCTTCCCCGATCTGTTGGGGAAGCACAGATCGTCTTGAATGTCACTGTATGCTGTAGCATTAAGATTTGCCTTCACTGGAACTAAAAGGCCTAGCCTAAACCATGAGAAACAGCCCCAGACCAAGGGGTGTCCAGATACTTTTGGTCATATAGCAAATTCACATACTTTATTAAATAAGTCCTGTACAATAATGCTGCATATTCGGCTTTTTCATCACTGGGCATTTGTTTTTTATTTGTATGTCCCAGTTCACATTATATTCTTTTTTGTTTTGACGCAGTCGGGTCCAGGAAACATGCAGGGCGTGGTGCTGGGGACCTTGCTGGAGCTGTGTGACAACCCCAAAACCCTGTCCCATGTCCACACCTGGAGGAGCCCAAAGGGCCTGACCGCAGCTGCCCTCCTGCTGCTCTTATGGAGGCAGGAGGAGGGGGAACTTTGGGCAGGGCACGACCGGGACGAGACCACTGCAGGTGGGTCCAGCGCAAAACTGGTCTCTGCCATCACCAAGGGGAGATTCTGGCTAACCGAGGGGAGATTCTGGCTAACCAAGGGGAGATTCAGGCTAACCAAGGGGAGATTCTGGTCAACCAAGAATATAATGTTGTTTGTATACAATGTAACCACAAACTTCTCTATAAGAATGTGTACAAGCAGGAGCTCTGCAGTTTTGCATGACTTTAGCAAACATAGTCAGCGGAGCTTGCTCCTAACCTAACATTTAAACTCTGTTTATTTGGCTTTTCAATGACAGATTCCACCAGTTGTCACCAGGGTGCAGATCAGGTGGAACCCTTACCTGCAGATAGGCCCACTGCAGTGGTGATGGACGTATCAGACAGCCTGCAGTCAAAGATCTTTTCCCTTTTCTCCAAGATGGGTGAGTGTAAAAGTGACTTCTTTGGCGAGGGTCTCTTCATAAGAGGAGGTCCAGCATCCCTGTTGAACCTGCTCTCCTGAAGGAGGGCACTGGAAAAAACAAACTCAACTGAGGAAAAGTAGAAAAAGTGCTGGAAATAAAAATAAAAAGCTAAAAAGTCAGGTCACAGTGAGAGTAACATTTATTATAATTATTTTGCTGTTCCAGTCATCGAAGGCTGTATCTATACAGTGCATACCAGGAGGAGTTTACAGTCTCTTATTCAATGCAGTTCAGTCCAAATTTGAATAAAGATTAAATATAAGAAATTTGAATGAAATTATTAAATAAGATTAACCTCCAGTTTAGTTGTTTTGGGAAATTATTTTGCATACCAAATCTGTTTACATGTGTTGAGTTGGATTACGTTTGGATTATTTCATTATTGCTTGCATATCAGGGGCACTTAATGTGACATTATTCCAGCAAGTGAAGCTATGATGTATGCTTTGTGAATTTATCTGTGATTTACCAGTGTGATTAATGATACTGTATGTTTTGGTCATTAATGAGACGGAATGACTATCTTCAGGTTTCGAGGACTTGCCTGGATTAAAAACTGAAGATTATGTCACTCTTTCTATCGTGAGCAGATATTTGGATTTTAAGGTAAATTAATAATCTGCCGCATGGATAGAGCGCACCCACACCAACACGAAAAAATTTTAAAAAACACCTTCACCCTTCCCCCTCACGGGTTCCAGGGAAAAGCAATAAACTAACACCAACAAACTAAAACAACAAAGACAAAACAGAAAGAAAGCAACAGCTTTTCACCTCGCCTCGATTGGCTGGGAGCTTCTCAGCTTTTCATCTGTGTTTTCTTCTTGTGCTCAGACAAACAAAATACTGTATGTAGCAGTTGTAAGAAATACTTCACAACCTGGGTCTATAATATTATTGTTCAGGTACACTGGCGTCGCTTAGGGGATCTGATAGCAGGGCTTTAAGGAAACTCCTGTGTCGGCAGGTTATGGAGGTGTGGGGCGAGATCGCCAGGGAGCTCAGGGCCGAGGGAGTGAGACCTGTCACTCCGGACGGGGAGGCCCTGGAGTCCATCGCGCAGATGGCAGAGGAGGCAGCCAGGACGGTGGCCCTGCAGCAGGCCGAACTGAGGGAGAGCCAGAAGCGGCAGGACATCCACGAGGAGCAGCGCATGTACATGGAGGTGACTGCCCAACGGGAAGCGGTACTGAGGAACCGGTACTGCTCACATGTGGAGCTTCCATTAACTCTGCAGCTGGGTCAGAGCAGGGCAGGGCATCGTGTCTTTTCTGACCTTAATGTGACTTTTAAGTGCCTTTTCAGTTCTCTTAATAATGTGATTTTGGGCGGCGCCCCCTTGTGGCGCTCCAGGTTGAGTCACTGCAGTGGTGCCTTGCGGCTGAATCAGACCAGGCCTGTGCCTGTGCCAGTGGCAGCGTTGGTTGGCAGACTTGCTGAGTGGTGCGTAATTGCCCTCAAGCTACACCCAGGGAGAGAGGGTTTAACTGGGCAGGAGGGTCCCCACATTGCTTGGCAGGGGTCCCCTCATTGCTCACCCCTAGAGCTCCCGGCCCAGCGCCTGCGTATCTGAGATCCTGAGCTGCTGGGCTGCAGACTGGGGGGAACAGCTGTCAGGCTGTGCATGCAGGCGCTGTGTGGCCTTCCCAAATTTACAGAGGGTGTTGCAGCAGTGAGAAGGGGCTGCAGTTTTTTTTTTACAGGAGATTCCAAATTGTGGTTTTTAAATTGTGGACGCTCGTGTTTAAAACAACTGAGCATCGCCATACGCCCCATGGCTAAAGGCTGTGATTCTCACTGTGGTAACCCCTGCAGAATGACAGATTTCAGAGCATGCCTGCATGTGTCTCACAGATACGCTCCAACCACAGACAGCAGGAGCTCGTAGCAAAGTCGTGGGAACATCATGTGGCAAAGACATCTGACTACAAGGTGTTAATGGTGAGTGCGTGCTTTTCCCGGTAGTTGTGAACTGAATTGTAATCACTTATTAAATTTTTTATTTTTGTTATTATATATTTTTTATTAGTTCTTTGGTAAATGCAAATAACATGTCAGTTCCCGTTAAACTGTGGTCATGTGCATTTGAGAAGTGCTGTGGGGCACTGCTGGAAGTCTCTGGTGAGCTGCACTTTAAGCATGAAAGCAATAAGAAATGGCCTTACATCAACAGCATACTTTAAAAATATTTTCGTGCATTTTCGGGCATGAAGTGAAACCAAGGTTGTTGAGGGTGTTCGTTTGTTTTACAGTACTTGTCTTCGACTGTTTCCATTCACATTTCAGGAATCCAGAGAACTTCAGGAAAAGTCCATTCAGTCTTCCAGGTCAAAGGTTAAGCACGAGGACTCACTTTTTCACTCTACCCAGATACCTGGTCTACACACAACAGTAAGTCATGTAGCATTTAATCATAATATACTGAAACCATGCTTGCATACCAGGTGTTGAAATACTGCTTATACATGTGTATGTAGTATATATTCATTTCCAGTGTATACAATGTATGCTGTCTTAGAACCAAGTGGTTCATTTTAAGGTGCAAAGGCACACATTTTTGTGTTTGCTAGTATTTTTCTACTTTTTACAGTTCTGACTCTTCCTGCCAATCGAATTAGTGGGCATGCTGGGACAATGGGAGCGTGCCACGCACATTGCAGTGTTAACTGGAAATAAGGTGGCATAATAACTGCCAATTAAGTGTGATAACGTATTGCTGGAGAGGGCTCTGGCAATAAGCTACACACACTACTTGGTGTTAATTGGACACAAGATGGTGGTAACAGTCAATTATTTATAATGGTCAATTATTTCCAAGTCTGTGCCATATTCCTTCTTTAAGTAAACGCTGTATGTTGATGGGCATCAGTTTAACACAGAGCCTACATGGATTCATTTATGTTTATAGAATATGGATGAGTCCATCTTTATATTATTATGTTGGAAACATCAATATTTTTGGTATGTAAATGAGCGGATCTGTGCATTGCCTGCTGTGACCTGATACCTGTAAAGCAGGAGGTAAGAGTACCTGAAGATGCCAGGTAGCCAGGTGCAGAAGATGGGACACAGCATCCCCACAGCTCTTCCACACTAATGTATACTGGTCATGAAGTGTTTCCCATAAAGACACACCCATGAGCAGAGGACTGTGTGTGTGTGTGTGTGTGTGTGTGTGCGTGTGTGTTGTGTGTATGTGTGCCTGTGTGGGGTGTTTGTCTGTGTGTGTCTGTGTGTGTTGTGTGTGTTGTGTGTATGCGCTTGTGCGTGCGCGTGTGTGTGTGTGTTGCAGCATTTCTGCGGCCGTGTGCTGTCCGTGGAGAGCACCCCCGTGCACCTGGTGGGGGGGCCCCTGGCGAACACGGACCTGGCCCTAGAGACGGCTCCCATACGGGGGGGAGCCCTGCAGGCACACCCAGCCAGACCCCCAGACCTGGAGCTCTTCCATCGGAGCTCGGTGCAGGCCAAATGAAGGCCTGCCAGCACTTACGTTCAACCTTCCCCTTCCTGAATTTCCGTACAGTTGTACAGTACGCTGATTTGTTTCTGTCATTAAGTATAAAATATAAAACTCATCAGTCGGGCACCCAGGATTTATTCATCGGTTGTAGACCATTGAAAATCATATTTACATATAAGGAAAGTCTGTATTCCGGTTCTATTTGAAAGTCTGGTTCTTTTTGCCAATGATTGATTGTACGTAAATATTTTAAGTTTACAACGTGTGTCATATTTGTACATTTTTTTGTTCGCTTTGGCAAAATTATGAAATTACATGCCAAGCTTGTATGTATTGTTCTATACATAAAAATAATGCAGTCTAACTGAAACAAATATTATAAGAAGTTATAAATAAAGGAATTCAATATTTACCGGGCAAATTGTAATGGGTGTTATTGTTGAACATGTCAAGTAATTACTGTTAGCTTAAAGACGCAATACCTTAAATGTGGCGCATTGTAACTGCGCGATATGGTACGGATCTCCCCGAGGCATCCCAGGTGAAAAAAAAATATTTCTATGACCTTTAAAAATTCGTACCCTCAGTCGTGCACTCCGTATGCTCGGTTTTAAAAATCTGTACCCTCAATCCGAATTTCCCCGTTGAAATTATTTTTCTCTCCTATCACAGAGCGCCTAGGGGGAGTCCGTATAATCGTGATTCGGAGTCGCTGACGCTGAGAAAAAAACACTCACACTTGATTTTAGAGCGTACCACCTGGGATCCACACCCGCGTAATTTAAGAAGGGGTAGCGGGAATCTTGTGTTCTGAATGATATCAGAAGAAAAACACGTTTTCAATGAGCAAAACTGTCAAGTTACTCACACGCACTGCCTGTAAGTAATTTATTTTAACTCACAAAATCTAGGCCTGCCATTAAAAGTATTGACATCAAAATCAGGCCAAGTTACAATAAACAATATTGGCCGTCTTAGTTCACACAACTTAAATAATACGTATTATAAAGCAATGCTGCCCAATGTTTCTGAAATTATTTGAAGTAACTCACCGCGAGAAGGCGTAGGACATGTGCGTGTGGTTACGTAGCACACTGCTTGTGTTCAGTATACGCCCACAACCGGAAGAGAGCGGGCAAAGAATGGCAACGAGGAAGCTGCAGGGAAACCGAACGTGATCAAAATTTCCAGGTGAACAAGAACTGAAGAACAATGAGGGTGTTCATTTTGTAATGAATGTTAACCTGCGCAGAGAACTGCACTGAACAGCTTAGCGTGGTTTTCATGCTCTTTATGCGCCTTTTGAAATCTGGACATGACAGAGACGGTTTATTGCACTGAGGCTGCCCTGCGTAATGCTAGAAAATACATTCCTGTTGAGTTGAGAGGTAGGCTATGTGTAGGAAGGCTTTTGCAGAAATACACATTTTTATATGTTCAGCCCAAAGTCCAATAAGTAGGATAAATGAAGGATAAATTGTTTATAGTTTTGTCTTTCTGAAGGGATTATAATTAGCTTTGCCGTTTCAAAACAAATAACTTTTTGCAAGCTCTCCCTTGAACACAGCTAGTTGCCATGCAAGTGCTGTATATTTTGAAGCTGTGTGAGTTTCGTGTACCATTATCCAGAAGCTCTGTAATACCCCTGTCTATTCACATGAAATCAAAAAAGAAATGTATATTTATGACTAGGGTCATTTTCAGCTGCAAACTCGTGGTGGTGAATTCCATATATAGAATATACAGAAACTATGCATTGTGCCGCTTTGAAAATGCATAACAGAAATATAGTCCAAAGAATACAGTTCTTTGTATTATCTGGCATTTATCAAAATAGTCAAGCAACTTCCTAGTGTACCGAGTAGCCCTTGTGAGTTTCAGATACATTTTTTAATGGATGACTTTCTTTTCTAGAATGGAAAAAGTGATAAATTGTTTCCAGCGGAACCCCGACGCGAGCGTGAGGCTGTTGTGCTTCCCGTGGGCCGGCGGAGGTTCTATTCATTACGCGCGCTGGGGAAAGCTCGTCCCCAGCTCCATCGAAGGTTTGACGCATTTCATATCGGAAACCACTGGTGTTGTGTGTCCCGTTACCTAATTGTTACGTCTTTGGGGCCAGAGATAAGTCCCGAGGCCCAATTATCTGTGTCTAGTAAAAAGTAGCCTAGACCAGCCAGGGACTGAGACAGAGGCAACAGAGGGTGAAGTAGTATTTATGTACCTGATAGGTAGATATATAAATATTGTATTGTCCACTTTTGTGGAAATTTGCCTTTGGCTTCGCCATAGTTGCAGTAAAAACAAGCTGTCACACAATACAGGCCATCTCACACAATAACACTGGAGACAATATAGGCCTATGTTCAGAAAACACTGGCCACAAACAACCCACACCGATAACATGACACAACAGAGCCTCAACAGAGATAATAATATTTCAAAACATTAAGGATTCATCAAAGCGATGGCATGCGGAATTAAATACTTCGAAAATATGTTTTTTTGCGGCTCTACAGCGCCTCCCAGAGGAGAACATGCCAAACGTATTATTTCTGAAGAAACCATTGAGGAAGAATCCTCATTTACAATGCCGTTGTATTACAGACAATCAGTAAAACAAATATTAAAACAGTGTGATAAATTAGACTTTAAAAACGTTAAATATTGTCTATAAAAAAATTGGAAATTAGTAACTGAATTAGTAACTAATTCAAAATTAAAAATAGGAAATGGTAAACCTTTAAAAAAAAAAATTAAATTAAAAAAGAAAAACAGTTACACTCAGATTTAAAATGCTCAGAGATTAGAGTCTGACCTGATGAAATGACAGAAGCAAGTTTAGATTTAAAGTTCTCTGTATTTTATTCCAAATGTAAGAGTAACAGGAATAACAACTGACAATTTTTCCAGGGTTGATTCCCACTGGTGGTGCATGTTGGGCAAGCTTATTTTGGAAACGCATACCGTGACTGTTAGCATTCTGGATTAAGAGAGATGAGATGTATGGCGGCTGTTTATAATGTTTTCAGCCCTGCCCCTGTTCTGGAGCATATAGATCTCGGACATGGATCTTGTCTCCGTGGCTTCCCTATAATTTTGCTGCCCGTGCTTACAATCCTCGCCGGTCTTCTTCTGTTCTTGGCCTCGTGGTTACCATCCCAAGGTGATAGGTCAAAGGTCAGAACACTTTCGATGAGGCTTTTGTATACCAGCTCTAAAATGTCCCTCCTCAGAGCAAAACCGTACAACGTTCTCAAGGAGAGAAACGCTGCATGGCCTTTTTAAAAGTGTATTCTGTGTTAGCTGTGACGTTGAGACCATCCCTAGCTTTCTTTGCTTGGAGAGTTTCACGCTTCCTGGTTCGGCTGGTGCTTAGATGCATCAGGTACGCTGTGCCTGCGCAGAGTTTAAGCCCTCAATCACAAAATATTTTGAGGCAGCTAGAGTTTTGGGCCAGAAGGTTGTCGTTGTTCAAATGGACATTTGTAGCTTTCATGTGTACCGCCCCTCTGCTGTTCCCAGTTTATGCGGTCAAGCTGGCTGGGAGAGAGAGCAGGGCGAAGGAGCCTTTCTGCAAGAGCATGGAGCAGATCGTGGATGAGGTCATCGGCGCGCTGCTGCCCGAGCTTCGGGAGAAGCCCTTCGCCCTGTTCGGTCACAGGTACGGGAGGGGCGACGGCTGCGGAGGAGGCGGGGTTTATACGGAATGTTCCTGCAGTAATTTGTATCTTGATCATTAACGGCTGTGGTTGGGTCCTCGTTTTCCCCCAGTGTGGTGTTGCGTGTTCTCACTCCTGACTGCAAATGAAAGAATCGTGAGGTGCCATCACGGAACTTGACAACGGGCAGAGCAATCCGTCCAATCGAGTCGCTTGTATGATTTGAGCCAATCGTTGCATTTTGCTCTAGAGCAGGGATCTCAAACTGAACTCCTGGAGGGCCGCTGTGTCTGCTGGTTTTGGATGCACTCAGGATGCAGCCAGAGAGCCCTGCTCTATAGACCAAAATTTGATTGGATGAGGTGAATGATTGACAGCTCGTTCCACCTATGAGGCGGTCTGTGAAGCTTCACTCTGCCACCGCTCATCCTGACTGCCGGCCTTTGATTGGTCTCTCCCTGCAGCTTTGGATCCTTGGCCTGTTACGCCACGGCCGAACGCCTGAAAAGGGTGCACAACCTGGAGCCGGCGCACCTCTTCCTCTCCGGTGCCTCGGCCCCTTACGTGAGTGAGAGGGCGCCGCCGCCACGCGGGACGAACGACTAGCCCGTCCAGCATCCAACGCGCAGCTAGCCCGTCACAGGGGAAGGAGGAAGGCCTCCAGCTGAGGCCGCTGACCACACCCTCGCTCAGACTCCAGGGGAATGGCATCCCGTTTCCTACTGGATGTTTGTGCGTTCACTGACGTCTCTGAACTCCTCTGTGGAAGACTGCTAATTTGCGCGGTTCCGCTGCCATAACCGGATATTCCTTATATGGGCGTTTAGCAGACGCTCTTATCCATTGCCATTTGCATTGCATCTATTCATACAGCTGGATATGTACTGAAGCAGTACAACAGCAGTGCCCTACCTGGGATTCAAACCGGTTACCTTTAGGTTACAAGACCAGCTCCTTACTCCTTACTTCCGCTTATCTGAGACCCACAGATGTTACGGTGCATTACGTTACATTTATTTGGCAGACGCTTTCATCCAAAGCGACGTACAAAAGTGCATAGCAAAGGTCATTGGATCAACTACAAAACACAGGTCCGATATGGTACACTACTCATTTTGTACAGTTATTCATAGCCATGAACACAAAGTCCAGTTCACGCAGTGAACATTACTCTGACCTAACCTAAGACTATCATCTTTGATGAAAAATCTCATGACATTAAATCATTATGATTTTGAGACTTCTTTGAGTGAGGGGGCTCCATGCAAATTCATACCAATGTGGAAATTTTCTTCTTTTTTTTTACCTTGTGTAATGGTGTTTGGTGTGTAAGAAAAATATTTGGCATTGTTAAACCTCAGAAAAAAACGTGGTAGAGCGACATTTTCTTGCCTCACCTAGGAGAATGAAACATGTCGTGCAGAAGGGGGAAGTTTTTGGTTGAGAAGAAAGTCTTGGTTCATCTTTTGAAATGGAACCTACTGTGAGGCTAGAGTGTGGTTTCCGGAGATGAGCCAACATGACCAGGCCCAACACTGCAGCCCACGCGATTTGCTTTCGCAACAGCTGTCTGCTCTGCAGAATCTAGGTGATTTTGGCCCGTAGGTCAAGTTTAGTAGTTTGTAAAAAATAAAAACGAAAGACTGTTCCAAATGTTATTAATTCATTAATTCAGAGTAGTTAGCTAATAGTAAGCCACCGCGAGCCTGACCTGGACTAAGCGGTTAGAGAATGGGTGGATGGATGGATGGAAGCCAATAGATATGTTTCATTAATATAAATGCAAGTACACAGATAGACTGTTGACTTGGTGCAGGTTATGATGAAAGATGCTGACATTTTAAATCCATTTTTTTTTGTTGATTCTCTCCCCCTCTCTCCCCTCAGTCCGAGACTCGGAAGAACGCCCCGAACAGAAGCGGGCTGTCGGATGAGGATTTCCTCCACTGGATCACCACCATGGGGGGAACCCCCCCCGAAATACTCGCCAACCCCGAAATCTTGAAGCTCTTCTTGCCCGTCCTGAAGGCCGACCTCCACGTGGTGGAGAACTACCAGTGAGTGTAGAGACTGCCTTATCGCCACGGCGATAATATTGACCTGTTCGTGATACAAATTCTTTTAGCTCGCGCAAATCCAGTAACGCGATCAATGATTGGTCATGGCTTTTGTTTTGCTCCAATCATTGGTTGTGTTATTAGTTTTGCATGTGGTGAAAATAGAATTTTAAAAGAGACGGGGAGCCAGTGCAGAACAGCAAGAACAGGTGTAATATGTTCTATTTTCTTGCTTTGCAATAAAATTCTAGCAGCAGCATTCAGAATATATTGGAGTTTGGCCATTGACTTCTTGGGCCAGCCGGTTAAAAAGCGCATGACAGTAATCCAACTAGCTTGCAATAAAAGCATGTATCTTTTTTTTTTTTAAGTCTTACTTTGGCTGTGTTTCTCAGGTGAAAAATGCAGTCTTGGTTACCTTGTCAGTGTGTGCTTTTTAAAATTTAGGTCGGCATCTAAAATTACACCAAAGTGTAAGTAATCGATCTGTTTGGTACCAAGGTGCTCCAAGCCTGACAGCCCGTTCTTGTCCTGTCACGTTACCTGTTTTGATGGAAAGGAAGACATTCCCCACGATTTGCAAGGTACAAACAAAAAAACAAAAAATAAGGTCACTTCCTCATGACTTCACAGTGAATTCTGTTGTAAATGGGGAATTTAGAGGGATTTTACAGTGCTTCTTATCATTTGTTTGTGCATTATAATGTGAGGAAGCTCAGAAAGCCTGTTAATGAACTTCACTCTTCACTGGTAAAAAGCCATAAATCAATAATCTACTCAACCTTTGCGCACGTGTTTAAAATTATCTTTCGTTTCCCTGTTTTCCCTGCTGTGGGGATCACTGAAGATTGTGAAGCAGGAGCCTGGCTTCGCGTGTCTCACTGATCTCTCTTCTTTTTTTTTTTCCTCCAGCGTGGAGACACGTGACAAGAGGAGAATTCACGGTGAAAATGCTTCCAGGTCCTCACTTCTACTTGAAGGACCCATCTAACGAGAAGGTCATCCTGGACATTGTCACAAGGCACCTTGAGACGGCCGAGATTGATTACTTGTAGTGGCGCAGTGACGGTGGCTCCAAGGCCATGGTGATGACGAGCAGAGCAGGGCTCCTGTGGTGTATGACTCATAGTGGGGAGGCGACTGTGACTCACGAAGTTCTCCAGAATCGTAAAATGCACCGGATGTTGAGGAATTTTGATTGCCGAGGGTAAAAACGTAAATATTGTAAGTCACCAGTTTTCTACCAAGTAACAATAAAGCGAATTACAGTGTTTTTCTCTGGTGAGCTTGTGCCATTAACAGGAGGAAACAAAAATACAGGTTTACCAACTGTAATACTTACTGGCCATGACTTGCATCAGCTGGAACCTCTGGATGGGCCAACTATGGGTCACGTGACATTGGAATGTTTTTGGTTATTTTGTGATCTTGTGCGTGAATCTCCGCTTTTGCTGATATTGAGCCTGCTTTGCTTGTACATTTAAGATTCATTCTCCTGCCGCTCCATTTTAAACTCATTGTTAAACTGAACGGTGTGTTGCAGGCGGACTGTCGAGGAGTCGGTTTTCATAGCCGGCTGGCGTGCGTGCAGCCAGCACGCTTGTCTGCACACACACACACACATACACACACTGACTGAACATGCTGGTGCCGGCGGCGGAAACGTCGCCGCGGCGACGCGTAATTAGCGGTCAGGGTCACCGAAGGATGGCGCGGGTGTCCGTCGGCACGGCGACCTGCCCATCGCTGCCTGTTGGCGCCTCCTCTCTCACACCACTGGAGATGTCCTCTTCAGTCTTCCGGCAGTCCTGCTTGTTGCAGCACTTAGGCCTTTGATCAAAGTGCGTTTTTTTTTTTTTTTACAGAGGTGCATCTTGCATGGAGTAGAAATGTTTTGGCTTGACTTTGGGTCACTTGCGCCTAGCTGTCACTCAAATCAGTGTGTGCACAGGTTTAGTGTCATCACAAGAGTCGGGTTATTTACTAAAGATTGATGAGGACAAACAAGTCTTTGTGGACTCACTAAAGGGACTCTACCTTTTTGACTAAACGTCCGTGAGAGTAAATGTTTGTGTGGCTTTTGCACAAACGCTGTCTCAACTTTCCTTACTGATAGTGGAATTTTGCACATTTAGAGGGTGCCTTGTAGGAGTTGTATTTTGTAAATGTATTGTGGAAGTTGTGCCTGGGAGACATATATATATAGGCCTGGAAAATAAAGAAAAATATTTCAGTTTGAACTGTTCAGTGACAAATAAACAAAAAAAACTTTTCATTTAGAAAAAGTCATCAGAGCATTGAGGAGTATCTAATGCTTTGAGTACTGTCTGGTATACCAGTGTTGCATATACACTAAGGACCTGATTTACTAAGACCTCCAGCATATGCAAAATCGTTTAGTGCACACAGAACCAATGACATTTGCATTGATTGGTCACGGTGTTTGTTTTGCACCAATCTTTGGTTGTATTATTCGTTTTTGCAGGCGCTGAAAGGTTTTGCACTCGTTAACGGTCTTTATATCGGGCCTAAGTGTTTACACCTCTGTCTGAATATACATAACCATTAGCTCTACAGATTATGAAAACTTCCTTCAGTGAGCAAAAACAGTTTCTCAGTGAGAATGAATCGGCATTTTTTTTTTTTTTTTTTTTCACATTTACGATTCGGTTGCTTTTGGAGGGAACGCGTCTGGTGGTTTCTGTTTGACTGCTCAGGTCAGGTGGAGGATGCTGGCTGTGTTTACCGTAAATGCAGAGGCTCTGTGGACACAACAGGACAGAGACTGGACCGCAGAAACTAACTAGCGCATGGCGAGAGACTTTCTGGCCAGCTCGTAATGAGGCGATAATCATTATCTGGCTTTCGAATTCGGACAATGCAAATGCAATGGAAAAATAAAATCATCAATCGGACGTGACTGGGTCCTTTTATTCCCGACTAGCTTTTGTTTTAGCCTTGTTTCCAATCTCTGAACTGATACGGTGTGATTATTCTAATGCTAATATTCGATTTTAAAGCTAACGTTCTACTCTGCATGTGTCATTTACTTCCGTTTCCAGCTGATAATTTTCCTGTTTTTTTTCTTTTCTCTTGGTGGTTTTGCGTTTTCAAGCTACTCCCCAGAAAAGTTATCTCGGTGCTTTCGCTGAGGGCACAGGGTCATTTTCTTAAAAATGCTCTTAACAAAGGCGAGGGTTGAGGGTTCGATTGACTTGAGTGCAGGGCAGTGACCAGTGGACTTAATTACAGTCACTGTGTGTGTCGGGGTCCGTGTAATTCTGTATATTTATGAATCTGGAAAGGAAGGTTGTTTGTCTATGTGCTGTTATCATCTACCAATACTGAGAGTAGGTCTATTCCACCTAGCAGAGCAGGAGGATATTAAAATATATATATTTAATCTGTATGTGCAGTTAGGCCATCTCCAGCTTGTGTTCCTGCCTTTTAGGGTGCACTTCCTTTACAGGTAGAGTACAGGTAGAGTAAGTGTTTGAGGCTCAGTGCTTTGACTTGCACTCTGTCTGACCCTTCACGGTGAATCGCCGTTGCCGCTGCTGGCGTTTGTGTTGACTGTCCCCAGCGCAAACCAGCAGCACCTCTTTTTTTTTCATCCATTTGAAACGGCATTTCATAAACAAGGGTGACACAAACAGGTCAGATGCATTTCTGTGGTCAAAACATTGGCACTTTGTGGCCCCGTGGAAAGGAACACGATATGCCGATGAATCACAAACCAAAAATAAATAAACAAACATGAAAGTTTAAACCTACTATCTGTGATTATTTGTGGTTAATGGTTGTTTAAATAGAAAAAGACATACAAATATAGATACTATCATGTAGACTGATTCATGATTAATACGGAGCAGTGTCTGAAGAATAGTTAAATATATTACATTACTGCCATTTAGCAGACGCACTTATCCAGAGCGACTTACATAACTTTTACATTGCATCCATTTATACAGCTGGATATATACTGAAGCAATGCAGGTTAAGTACCTTGCTCAAGGGTATCGAACCTGCAAGCTTTAGGTTACAAGCTAAGCTCCTTACCTTTTACACTACACTGCCACTAAGTATACTAAATAAACAGATCACATTAATAAAGGCGATAACCAATAATAACTGTCTTCAGTTTCTAATTTCAGTACAAGCACACAAATGTTAAATATTTGCAGCAAAAAAAGTTATGTATGCATGGGTGATTCAGCACCTGCAGAAATGTCATGTCATTCTCAAGGTAAAGAGAGTTTAAGTGCAACATCCCTCAAAGCACTTGTTATTGATCATGTGGAGAGGAATGAGGAAGATGTGTAAAGGTGTCATGCTGACTTTGTTCTGTAATATTGGGTTTAACGATTTTTCGTTTTTCTTTTTGTTCAAACGCTTCCTGTGGCCCTGACCAGGAATAAGCGGGTGAGATGATGGATGGATGTTAAAACTCTTAAGATCTGTGCCAAGATCCTTTGTCACGTCAGCGTTCACTTTGTACGACTTTTTCTTCGGACTCTATTCATACGTCTTTGCAAGACTCTTTTCTGTATTAATATTGCGTTCATAATTTGAACGGTGTTCAGAAACCATTTGCCCAATCCTTAAGAAATTTAATGTAGGTGTATACATTTCTTAGGTGCTGTCTGCACTTCATGCCCTTCTCAGTCCATTCTAAGAAGAGGTGTACTGCATCTTCCGGTACTGTGGACTACTGGCTCTGTTTGGGTCCATCAGCGGAAGATTCTAATGAGATGGCACCTTGACTGACCCTGACGAACTTCCATCCGCCCTACCCTGGCGGGATGACCCCTGCCATGCCCTGCTGGAGTGGAGTGAATGCCATAGCGTTAGTATCAGCTTTGGCTTGAGCCTGACATAGCTTTGGCTTGAGCCCAAACACAACTTTGGCTATAGGGTCATTTAGTCAACAATAAAGACATCAAAGTAGCCATAAAATAAAGACAATGAAGAAGGTGTTCTTTATTAAAACAATTAAAGTCTCTTAAACTTTAACTGTCCTAAAGTGGTCCTTGACTCTCCGTGGAATAATATGCTGCAGCTGAGGCCAATTTTCGTAGGTTAAGGTTGGTTCCAGCCACGGGTCTGCACCGCAGTTTTGGTTCACAGGTCAAGTCCACGGGTCACTCCCTTAAAGACCTGCTCGATGCTTTTGAATCGCCTGGTAGACGTTTCATCACTGACCCCAAAACACAGAGACTTCCTGAGATTTGTTTCCCCGAACCATCAACAGTGACTGTTTGTTCTGGAGCCACAGTCACACGCCTCACCTCTTCCACGGGACTGTCCATAATCATCAAAGAAAATTTCCTGTTTTCTCAGTAATGTCATTGACACTGTCAACCCGCCCCCGCCCAAAAACAAAAGAAGCCACCACACCCGGACATGAATCTGACAGAGGAAATTTGGTAAAATATGTTCTTCCTTGTTGAGCAATGTTTTTTTTGGTTTTTTTACCTTTTCTGATTTTTTTTTTTTTTTTTTACATTTTTTTGCAGTCTGGTTGCAGCATACTGTCAAATAGGATAAAGATTGGTTTTCTTTCCTACTTCGGTTCTTCCGAGTTCGGTTCTTGGTATTCATAATTTCTCAGATTATCAGCTGAGAAATTTAATCACAAAATCATTTTTTTTACTGTAGATTGAAGCTTATGCATGCTGTCCACTATGTCACCAAAAAGATACTTATGGGGAAAAATGAAGTTCATGATACTGTACGTCCTATTCTTAGGCTGTAATGTTCTGTTTGTGTCTGTGTGTGTGTGTGTGTGTGGGGGGGGGGGGGGATCTCAACAGTTTTCTTAAATGAAATTCTCTCATGCACTCAACACTCAAGCCTTAAGTTTCCACCACAGTGGGTTCATTCAATCTATACAAAATTTTGTAAAAAAATAAAATAAATAAAATAAATCTAAATCTTAAAATGTAATACTACTACTACTACTAATAATAATAATAATATTATTATTATTATTACAAGCCAAGTCCTACTGTTTCCTTCAGAGCAGAGACACTGGGTTGTAATCTGGTTTTGCCCCCTTTGTCCCTGCTGGCTCAGTATGACACAAACTAACTTCTCCTGGCATCCAGGAAGCCAGCGCAAATGTAGCTGTGAGAGGACATTGGCCTTCTTGTGAAGACGGGCCCACAGGTTCCTAGGGGGCCTTGTGTTTACACAGCCACTGCGAGGGACTGGCCGGTTTCTATTGGGGTGGGAGTGGCAAGCCGGTGCATCCCTTTACCTCCTGGAATGAGCTGGGCTGAGCCTCCCTCTTCCTGAAAAGGTCTTCATGGGAACGAGGACTGGCAGAGCACAGCAGGCATTCTGACCCACAGGTGTCTACCCCACAGGTGTCAACAAAGGCAGCTACAGAGAGGCAGGAGCAGCGAGGGCGCGGGGCCAGAGCATTACTGCGCCTGACAAAAGGCAAAGAAAGCAAAGCGGCTAGCGCCGCTATCGTTGTTGTCGCTCTGCGTTTTCATTCCGCGAGGAAGCGAGCAGCTCCGGGTCCGGCGATGGGGCTTCCGCGGAGCGCCGCGCTCGCCCTGCTGGTCGTGCTGCTGGCAGGCCGAGCTTGGGGCGCGGGACTGGCGGTCGACGCGACCGCGCAGGAGAACGCGACCGACGCGCCCGGGGAGGCCGGCGCGCACGGCGCCGTCGACCCCCACGCGAACGCCACTGCCGGCGGTGCGCACGGAGCCGTCATCACCACCCTGCCCATCGTCATCTGGAAGTGGCACCACGTCGAGGTGCCCTACCTCGTGGCCCTCTGGGTCTTCGTCTGTTGGCTCTGCAAACTGGGTGAGCGACCGTCTCTGCTCCACTGAAAATAGTGATCGTATCGCTGGGCCCTGTTTGTTCAGGGGCTTGCGTTTGCATTTGAGGAATTCATCCGTAATTATTTTCTGGAGAATGTGTGTTTATGTTTTAAAGCAATTCGAGGTAGATGAGAGCTCACATGGACATTTTTATCATTTAGGTTTTTTATATCATTATTTGTATCATTCAAATATAATCATAAAATTTGAGGCATTATGGTGATGAACACCACAATGGCTTTTTCAGTCAGCAGTCCAGCTCACTCTCAGATTGCTAGTTTGACTAAAGCAATTTTCACCGCTGTATTTTCCCATTTTTTTGTGTCCATTTTAAGTTCCATTTTGCGCATACCAGTGAACAGAATGCTGATAAAAGCAGGACACATAGTACTAATGTTGATTACTTTTATCGTTTGAAAGGAGCTTGTGTCAGGATATTGCTCAGGTTTAATGACGCATTTCAGAACTGCAATAAGCTCAAACAACAGTCCTAAAAACTTTGGAATGTATCTCAAGAAAGACATTGCACAGTTTGAACAAATGCAATTCCTTTTTCATAGAGAAATAGTTTTTGGTGAAGTGTCTCACACATCTTTAACTGAGACTTGACCTTTCATTCAGAGAGGGTGCAACTGTGCCCTGTTGTTGTGTACACTACAAACTACACAAGAAACCATTTTCAAACTAGTATAGTATCCTGCTGGATATACTGATGTACACAAAATCTCATTGAGACTGGCCAGTGCTGGATCAAGGGCCAGTCTGTGACAGGTGACTTCCCAAACAGACCAGAATGAACCTTGGACCAAAACTGGAGAAAGTGATTGCATGACAAAATATGTACATATTTTTTGCATTTAGAAAAGAGCTACAAATGGAGGTGGTGAGCCACATCTCCTCTTAGACAGGACAGTCACTTCCACAGGTGTTCATTTTCTTTTCACTACTTAAACCCTTTGAAGAATAGGCTTTTGGAATGTTTTTGTTCAAAATTCCGAGTCGCTATTCTAGAACTCCATTGCTTTCAATGACCAGTTGTGATCCTTACATCAACATTAGAATGTTCGGTTAAGAACATTCCAGTCGCATGTTCCTGATCATACAGCTTAAAGGTTTAAGGGAGCAATGAAAGCATGTTGTACACACAACCCAATGATGATCAATGGCATTAAGACGCACTTGATTAATTATTGAATCGATCATAAATCCTTGTGTACACTGCGCCAGCATTTGCATGCATGCAGTGTAAACACGGATTAGCCTTTGGCTGATCACCGCAGTCGTGACGTCACAAACAAAAGTGACTCGGCCCAAAAAAAAAAATAAAAGGGTTTTTTTTTTTAAAGCATACAATGTGCTCTTTCATCAACCCACCCTCTCTCTTTGCTTTCCCATTAATTTAATTGGTTGAACCTTATATAGAGGACAATGGGGAGAAAACTGGGCTGATGGGTTTACTGTAACTGACGAGGCAAGGTTTCAATAATTTAAGGTGTCCAGTCCATTTCATATAAACCATAATTGGCCATAATGTGCCATTCGTTCATTTAGCAGATGCGTTTATCCAAAGCGACGTATAATAAGTGCATGCCAAAGTTCTAAGGCTAAATCACTGAAGCTACGTCTAAGTCTTAAGGTGGAGGCGAGGCATGATCCGAAGAGACACGATAAAAAGATCAAAATCAACATATAAGTGGTACGTAACCAGACATTAAGGTTTGTATTCGATAAAACTTTGCCTGTAGCAGGTTGTGACGACGTCACACTTTCGCTGACGTTGACACTGTGTTTAGTTTGTTCTTGAAAGGTCCCAGGGCCACGGACTCCACCCAAATTAATGGCAGACTATTTCATAAATTAACTTTATCGGTGGGAAAATAAATTATAGTGACAGAGTGAGTGGACTTTACCTTGAACAAATTTACACATGTGCCACATTAATTTTCCAACAGAACTTAACATGGGTTTCATGACTCAGCTCTATTGTAAATTAAAAATGGCTGCAGGCTTTTTAAGATGGGAGCTGAATCAGATACCAGGGGCAATGTTTCTTTCTTTTTCTGGCTTTCACTGTGTCCCACGTGCTGTCAAGTGAGGAAAAAATATAGTGGCAAAATGTTAAATAAGGTAGGCTAAGTGAGTTCATTTGAGGAAAACGCAAAACACGTTCTTCACCACTTTGATGTGATGAAACTACTGGAGGGGGGAGTGAATTATTTGGAAAGAAAATGTTAATGTAGGATCTGCTACTTGTCTACCGTTATGACTGAATGGGTGGAAAATCGATATTATGTAACAATAAACGGAGTAGGTCTTCTAAATTTTATTGAAAATGTAAACAAACACGCACTCAATCATTCTCTAAACCTGGCCCTGTCGCACACTTCGCCAAATACCTCACTTATTTGACACCGAGTGTCGGCGGCTGTCGTTTGCCCATCAAACCGTTAAACCTCAGAAGTGGCAGTCGGGTCCGTTAACGCGGGGCCCCTCTGGGTCACCTTCAGCCCTTTTCACTCCTGAGGTGTCAGTGACTCCATAACGGAACGATAAAAGCGCAAATGGTTCACGCGCTAAAGCTGGAGGCAGCAGTAATGTTTAACGCTCCAGCACGGGCTGCTGCTCCGCATCCGCCTTAAAATGCCCGGATTTTAAATTCGGGCCGTTTGTAAGACTGCAGACACTTTGTACTGACGCACCATGCTTCCTTCACACGAAGTCCCAGACGACAGAAAATGTTCGTTTAAAACCCAAAGGTGTCCTTGAAATTACGACTGACGTGAGCAAATTAAAATATGTGTGTATTGTGTGACTGTTAAATGTTTTTAAACTGTAGCTGCCAACTTTCACTTTCGCCAGATTTAATTTCCCGAATAACACTCCAAATTCACCTGTTTCAGTGTTGCATTATGTGCTTTTTAAAACATCTTTTTTATCTTCATTCTAACTTGGAAAAACTTTTTTTGGGAAATTAAATTAAAAAAAAATATTAATAATGGGATTTCACTAGAATATCCTTCTATCTTGATCCTCTAGGACCTTTATGTTAAACTTTAGTCAGCACTTATATTGCACTTGCATCATTATTTTGATATAGCACCTCACCATGCCTCATTCTGGGTTTTCACTTAGCGTAACTCTCTTACCTAGCCATATGCTTACTGTGTGGACTGGACATGATGTTCATGGCTATGTATAACTGTTACATAATGAGTATTGTACATTATCAGACCTGTGTTCTGTAGTTGTTCCAGTGACCTTCGACATGCATTTATTGTACGTCGCTTTGGATAAAAGCGTCTGCCAAATAAATGTAATGTAATGCACTGTCATGAAATGCAGCACAAATATTTGGCTTTAACACAAGTCTTAACATCACTTATGTTCAACCGTTTAAGCACAATTCAATTTAGCAGATGCAATGACTTCAGTAATCAAAACTAGATTAGCATACAAAACTGGCAGGCTGTTTTTCTATTGCATCAATGCTATAAACTAGTGTCAGATTTCGGAAAGACCTCCAAGTGAACATTTTTGTGGTGAAAAGTTGGTGAAAGGCCATCTCGGCATTCAGGTGAAAACCCGACTGCATTTGGTTTTTCTTGTCAGTCACAGTGCCTTGTCAAACACCTGTGTCTCATAAAGGTGTACAGACGTTTCAGGAACGACGCTAACGAAGAGAAGACTCTCTGTTTTCCGCGCGGTTCCGGATCACTCGGGCCATTGTGCGATTTCTAACGCGGTCTGGAACTGTGCCACTTAAAACCGCCGGCACTCCAACGGGCAGAGCGAGAGCCTCGGGCAGAGCGAGAGCCTCGCGCCGCGCGATTGTCTCGGACGAATATTTACTCAACGCGGCGTCCTTCAAAGGCGGCTGCGCTACCTGAAGGAACCGGCGGAGTTTATTTAATTGATTTTTTAATGCGGCGACAAGAATTAGAAAGGCAACGAGAAAGACAAAGGGCGACAGGGCGCATTTTCTCCGTCTAACTGGCAGCGGCAGCCCGAATCCATCGATCTGTGAGAATAATGCAGAAGAGAAGACAACTGTGTTAAAACCTTTTGCAACATACTCCTTAATGCTTAAATACTTAAAGTCTCCTATTGTCTACACGCTAACTAAATTAAACATGGGATTCTGACCACGGGTGCAATTTTAACAGCGGGAGGAGGACACATACGTCCCAAAATAAACAAAACACTTCCGATGACAGGAGATGAGCTTTGACCTCTGCACAAGAAAGATTTAACCGAGCTTGTGAAAGAAACGTGTCAATGATTAAGTACGCTCGCTGGACATTCAGTCGAAACTACAAGGGAACGTGCGCAAAAGCACAGCCCTGTTAATTAAGTCAAATAATATTTATCTCGCTTGACTTCTGCGCTACATTCGAAGTTAATTATACTTTCACTATTAAGTACAACAGAAAGGAGTAGAGCGGGGACTGTTTTGAATTGTAGGGAGCACGGGTTTTCAATACTTACCTGCTGTTTGATAATGACATTTTAGTGAAGGACTTTACTACGCTATGGCATACTGCATTAACTAATAATAGAGTATGGTAACACAAAGACAATTTAACATGCAGACAACTTCTAGATTTCCAGTGCCAGTCCTGTAACTGGCAATCCCGGGAGGTGATGCCAACTGTCGGCAGGACACCACGAGCCCGTCTAACCCTCCGGTGCCCTTACCGCAGTGGTCGAGCTGGAAGGGGCAGCCTGCCGACTCCTCCGACGCTGGCAGACGGGTGTGCCAGGGCGTTCGTGAGCTAAAGCCAGAATCTAGGCGCTTAGAGGGGCGGAGTCCGGGTTAGCCAGACTGGGTTAACCCCAACACAGTTCAGGTTTTATACAGATGTAGCCTAGCCTAGCCATTTCAATTTTCATCCTAATGATGCCAGGTCTTCACCTGAATAAACGAGGGTTTTTGATTTGATTTGAACAAGGCAGAATAATTAAACCACTTACACTCTCACAGTGAAAGGTATGATGAAGTGCCTATAAAAGTTCAAATGATTGTCACTGAGGTGGTACCTTATAGATACAGTACATAAAGTTGTACCCCTGGCCAGCAATACGCAATTCATTTGTACCCTTTTTGCTTGTAAAAAGGTGCTTGTTAGTGCCCAAATGGAATATTATAGTGCTTGCAGGGTTCATGTGGGAAATTTGTTCCTTAAAGAACAAGGATGTGTCTCCACTGTACCCTTATTTCTGAGAACACCAGGTGAGAGGTAGCAGGTACTACTGACAACAACAAATTTCATGTAGTGCTTTCCTCTCAGTATAAGCTACCAAGATACAACACATTTGTAATCCATAATTCATTTTTCTGAATAATAAAACGGATCGGCTTGTCCTGTTACAAGACGGAAGTCAGTGTAATTTCTCAGGTAGTGTGCCATCAGTAATACTGGCCACAATGTCGCAATTCTTGGGAACTCCTGAACTGTCTCATCGGTGGCTACAGAACATTGCTCTTTTTGCGCGTAGGAAAATAATGGGTCATAAAAGTCATCTTTGAGTAAAATCCTAACTTTTCTGTCAGGAGTTGGGCCCTCCCACAAGTTACTGGGGGGGAGGGGGGGGAGGGAGGGAGGTTAAGGGGGAGATGGAGGGGGAGGTTAAGCTGGTTCCTGTGTCCTTCTGGTCTCTCTGCACGACTGATCGCAAACGCTCCAGCTGCGCCGTACGCCGGAGAGGAACTGCTAGCGCATTCGAGCGCAGAGACGCCCACGGCTGTCACCGGCGCCCCCGCTACCCGCGCTTGTCCGCCGATCGCCTCCGCGCTTTTCATTCGAACGACCGAGAACTGCGTCGTTTCGAGCGTGCCTCCCCCCCCCACACCAACCCCACCCCCCCTTCCCCGACAAGAGAGCGGCGCGACTGCGGCGAGGCGACGCCGAGGGTTCGAGCGACGCCGAGGAGCAATGCGCGGCCCGTTTTCGCGGCGGCTCTCGCCGTTAGCGGCTGCGCCCGGCCGCGGGGTCGGTGGCGGGCTCTGGCTCGTCTCCGCGGCGCTGCTCTGCTGCGCGTCTGCGTCGGCGGCAGAGGGCGCGGCCGCGGGGAAGTCTGCCCCAGACGGGGAACTGCCGTCCGTTCACAGCGGACCGGAGGGGGGAAACGGGTCCGGTCATTCGGGGATCCAGATCGTGACCTTCAAGTGGCACCACGTGACAGCTCCCTACATCGTCGCCATGTGGATATTTGTGTCTTGGATTTGCAAAATGGGTATGTAACGCGGCAGGCGAAATGCAGGCGAAATGCGGGCAAAAATGCAGATGAAATGCAGATGAAATGCAAGCGAAATGCAGGTCAAAATGCAGGCGAAATGCGGGCAAAAATGCAGATGAAATACAAATGAAATTCAGACGAAATGCGGGGGAATGCAGGCAGCTGCTGGTTGAGTTGAGCAGTCAGATGCCACAAGTCCACACGAGGTGGAACAGTTCTTTGGGGATGCCACAGTCAGGTGTTATCAACAGGTGTCCGTATGATTGTGAGATGCGATTATAATACAATATTACTATATATATTATAAATTAAGGACAGAAAAAAATATTTTAAATAATATTATATACAATTATCAAAAGATATTTGATAAAGGAGCCAATATGCTCTCTTAGCCTGTCATAACAATTTTTGCTTTTAAAAATGGCCCTGTGCCAAGCGCAGTTTTTCTTTTTTTTTTCAAAATGTACTGTTCTCCATTGGTTGCCCGTGATTTCTCTGCAACAGACATAAAACATTATCTTAAATCTCTGTTAGCCGGCCTTACAGTACCCTAGCATACTGTATCTGTGCAAACCAGGATCACTACAGAACAAAATATGTTCAGGAAATGTAATTGTTTAATTGATCAACAGAGAGCATCATGGGAAAATGTGTTCTGCTAAAGAACCCGACACACAAAACGTGTGATAGAATCCTGTATGTGCCAGTGCCAACTGTGGCAGACGCATTGCAGGGATAGTTAAATGCAGAAGTATTGGGACAGTGACACAATTTTTTGTTGTTTTTGGCACTGCACTCCTGTATATTAGATTTGAAATAAGACAATGAATTTAACATGAAAGTGCAGACTGTCAGCTTTCATTTGAGGGTATTTATATCCATATCAGTTGAGTTCTACCCTGGAAAGAAGCCACTGACATCACACCAACCGAACTCCTCCCTGCAGTGTTGATGATTGACAGTTATTTTAGAGTAACTGTGAGAGGCTGGAAGAAGAGCGGCCCAAAAGTTTTGGGGCCCCTGAAAAGTTGGGCCGCTCCATCTCTGCACAGTCACAAGCATCGTTTTGTGATGGCCCCTGTCAGTCAGCGCCCCATGGAATCGCCTTGACCCCACCCCGTACATGGCGCCCCAGGCCACAGCCTTGTCACTCACTTATTTGTTTATTTTGTGGCTGACTGATTACCTACTGACATTTTTTCCACATTGTTGTGGACACTAACGATGCCACAAAATAAAAAAAGTGAGGTTATGCCATTTGTCATAAAATGAGAAATATGAGGACGTTTTACGAATAGGAGCATGAATACTTGTTTCAGTGTAGCACATCTTGACTATACTGACCGGTGCATTCCTTACCAGCTATGGGGTGGGTCGTAAAATACTGAACGCGGTGTCTCTTTTCGCATGGAAAAGTAAATGATCAAGTCGCGTTGCGCGTTGGACTCTAAAGAGTAGATCATTAACATGTTTTTTTTTTTTTTTCAACAATAGCGCCACCGTCGTTTCATAAGTTTAAAACCAGCAACCAACATTCTCTCTTAGCTCTTTAAATGCACCATAATTTTGTAATGAGCCAAAAATGATGCAAGCTCTGTTGGTGTTTCCTGGGTTTTGACTGTCTTATGAGTTTCTGACTATTTGTTAAACCGGTGTTTCAGACTCAGATCCTGCAGTCTGCAGTCTTTAGTTCATCACGTGAATTTTCGGCTGTGCTGAGCCTCTCAGTTTTTCACGCTTGACCGAACTTCGCCTGCGCTGTAAGAGGACGTCATCTCTGACATCAAACAGGCGAAGGGATTGCATCATAGCAGTAACAGATTACATAAACTCACACTAATACTTTTGCTGTTCTCAAATTCAAATTTGTGTGGTGATTGAGTAACTAACTGGGAACTAATTATGTGCTACATGGCCAAAGGTATGTGCACACGTGACATCCAACAATTCATGCAAAATTATGGGCATTAATATGGAGTTGGTCCACCCTTTGCTGCTATAACAATCTCCACTCTTCTGGGAAGACTTTATGTTAGACGTTGGAGCGTTGCTGCAGGGATTTGCTTCCATTCAGCCAGAAGAGAATCAGTGAGGTTGGCTTTCTAATAGTCCACATAAATTGTGCATATAAACAAACAACTGGACAAAAACCCCCCAAAAATTTAATGCATACACAAGATAGATCTTTTTGGTCACAGGTGGAGCTGCTTCATAAATTCATACAGTACAATTCGCAGCTGAGGAAGAATACTTATCCATCTATATCACTGTGCCAGTGAAACTTCTTGACTTGAGAACTGCCCCAAGTCCACTGCTAATTTCTGGTAGCTTGGATTTTGAGTTACTATTTATTTTTAATACCTGATATCCACAGGTAGGGCCAGAGGAATTATTGCTGCTGCTATTGCTATTTGTAGAAGGACTCTCTCTGACCAGTTCATCTTGTATTTCAGGCAAAAATGGCTCATCCCGTTTGTATACGTGGGGCAGCGCTTTGTCCCGCATATACAGTAGTGGTTTTTCCGATAACTTACCAAAATGTAGGTTGTTGTACCATGCAGTACAAATGAAGTTCCTTTCCTTAATATTGAGTATTAATGGCATTGAAATGAAATTCAACAGTCCCTGCCCATCCCTGGCCAGAAATTTCACAAGAAATACCCCCCCCCCCTTGTCCTCTCCCCAACATCACCTGCCATTGGCAATAGGTAGGTAGGTCACCTTAGCATGCGTCACGATGATTTATAGTCCCAGCTGCTTTATGGGAAGGACTACAGTGCCCAGAGATGCAGGCAGCAATCAGGCTGCTTACCATGTCAACAGCCCGCCTGTTGATGTTGGGCGGTTGTCCTGTGTCGGTGCGGGACACCTGCGTAAGTGCCTGGAATCTGTTCTGGAGTGTGGTAACCTCCCCTCATAGTGATAACACAAACAGGTGACACCACAGTGGAGAGTAACTACGGAGATAGGACCTTGTTACACGAATGTAGGCTCTCATTCGATGGCCAGGCCAAAGATCTAGTGTCACGAACACGATAGCTGCCATTAAAAGTGGTGCTGTTACTGCATAGAAAATACATCTTGTGACTGTTGAACGTTCGGCATCATGCACAATATTCATAGAGTGAAAGATATGGTGTGCTTTATAATAAAAGACAAACAGGCTTGGGTTTATTTTGTCAAGAAATTGCAATGCTTCGGCAACATTTCATTTCAGTGAAGTCCAAGGCAAATGCAAAACATCTTTCAACACTGATTTAGCAACGATACACATAATTTGGTGTGCCTGAAAATCTGCCCAGTCTGCAATATAAGCTTGTCATGGACAAATAGCTTCTCGGGCCAAACACTCTTTCAGGAGAACCTATGGCATATGATTCTCAGTGTTCAATAGAATCTCTACCGAGGGACTCAGAACACGCTTCTCAATGCCTCAAAGGCGCAGCGGAGGGATGTGACTCGTGAATATAACTGAAATAACGTAACAGAAGAAGAAAAGAAAAAAGATTGAAACGAGTGAACTGTGCAATGACAAGTGGACAACCCGAACAACGTCCAGTGAATGGAAGATTTTGAAAGCAGACATTGAAAGAGTCTTTTGTGGCGGATGCTTCCTGAACAAACCATGTGTCGATTGTGTGTGCTCGCCGCAGATCTCTCCCATAAGAAAGCAGTGATCTTCAGTGAATGGGTCAATGCATATTTTTATGTGAACTAAAGAAGTGTTGACTGGCTGGTTGGCTGCTGTTGTGTGAACCACATAACCTGAACGGCAACCACGAGTGATCATCTAGTTATGTAATGCAATAGCTTAACATTACATTACAGGCATATGTTGTCCAGGGCAACTTACACAACTTTTACATGCCATTTACATTGCATCCATTTTGTACAGCTGGATATATACTGAAGCAGTGCAGGTTAAGTACCTTGCTCAAGGGTACAATGGCAGTGTCCTACCCAGGAATTGAACCCATGACCTTTCCGTTACAAGCCCAGTTCCTTACCCGCTATGCTACACTGCCACCCTCTCCTCCCCACTCACGCCCTTTTCTCTCCTCCGTCCCCAGTGTTCGAGCTGAACCACAAGCTGACCAGCGTCATCCCCGAGAGCGGCCTCCTCATCCTCATCGGCTTCGTCCTCGGCGGGATAATCTGGGCGGCGGACCACGCCCAGACCTTCGCCCTGAGCCCCACGGTCTTCTTCTTCTACCTGCTGCCCCAGATCATCCTCGACGCCGGCTACTTCATGCCCAACAAGCTGTTCTTCGGCAACATGGGCGCCATCCTGACGTTCGCCATCATCGGCACCTGCTGGAACGCTGCCGCCCTCGGCCTATCGCTTTGGGGCGTGCACATGGCTGGAGCCATGGGTAAGGCTGCCGGGGTTCGGCCACTTTTTCTCCACTTTTTCACAATTTTTGCTTTTAGGATTCCAGACTGAGAAGTTTAAAAGGGTTTCATTTCTGAGCTAAATGTGGCGGTGTATTGCATTTTGTTCACTGCCATCCAGTTAGAGTCCTCCAAGGCAATGGGCCCACCTCAGGCACATTTCCGGGCCCTGTTGTTGTAGCTATGAGTCTTGGATGTCAGCTATGGTAGGACACAATATTTGATTATTATTAGTTCCTCCCAGTGGTGCATCAGATACTCCCGGTTATCAGTTGTCACAAATAAAAGGGGTTTGGTTGACACAACCAGGACTCAAGAGTGTCCAGTGGTGATTGTAAAAAAAAACTACTTTCCTGAATATCTCAGGGTTCGGGAAGCTAAATAATCTATCAGAGGGCTACGCAGAGGAGAGTCCATGTTCTTTGCACTCTCCTTCAGAGGTCAAAGTTCACGAGTGTTCAGAGTTCTTTGTGTTCTCCTTCAGAGCTCCTGACCCTTCTGCTCCTCTTGCAGGAGATCTGGACATTGGCCTGCTGCAGTACCTGCTCTTCGGGAGTCTGATTGCTGCAGTGGATCCCGTGGCAGTGATTGCTGTTTTCGAAGAAGTTCACGTGAATGAAGTCCTCTTCATCCTGGTTTTCGGGGAATCCCTGCTGAATGATGGCGTGACAGTGGTTGGTCACATGTCCCTACAAACCATACATATCCAGTTAACATTTCATGAGATTGTGCAGATCTATCAGTACTGTTCTCTTCATTTTAATCTTCATTATAAACTTCTTTCTGTACTTCAAGTTTAACTGTTTATGCTGCTCAGAAATTCATCATGATTCATAAACACAAAGAATACCCGGCAGTGAAATTTCATTTATACACGTGTACCAAGTTCTTTAAATCAGTTGTTACACTTCAATAAGAGTACAAGGGCATAGAGCTGTCTGAAATAATTTAATACAACCCTGATCTACACACCCTTGGTTGTGTGTATTTTTGGTTATGTGTCTTTTTTTTGCCAATTCCTTTCAGGTGCTGTACAATGTCTTTGACGCTTTTGTAAGTTTAGGAGGGGAGCGGATTAATGCCGCGGAAATAATCAAAGGCATAGGTAAGGGACCAGCGCTGAGTGACGCAGTACGCCTGCTCTTCGTTTGATTCACTGGGCCAAAGTAACTCACAACGCAAACATTATGACATCAACGAGGCATTGTGGTTCACCTTTGTAAATTCAGTGTAACTTGGTTCTTAAGGCCTACAATAGAACTCATTCACAATGACAATGGCCTGACCGTGTCCGTCAGTGAAATGGAATAGCCAACTAACAGGATTAATGAGTGTGTCAGTTCAAAGGCCTCCCTAGTAAATGCAAGGGTTGCCCCCATCCTTTACATGTCAGGTTAAATAACGCTTCTTTTAATGGTGTCGTTCCATTCACTTCCTGTTTGTTTTTCCTCCGTCAGTGTCGTTCTTTGTGGTCGCCTTCGGCGGGGCCCTCGTTGGGGTGATCTTCGCCATTCTGCTCTCCCTCCTGACCCGCTTCACGAAGAACGTGCAAATCATCGAACCCGGGTTCATCTTCGTGTTCTCCTATCTCGCCTACCTCACTGCCGAGATGCTGTCTTTGTCTTCCATCCTGTCGTGAGTGCCGCCCAAACTTTAAGCCAACGTCATTATTTTTAGTAGCTGCACTAATCTAAAATGCTTTGGAATACAGCTTGTGTAATCTGTGTGAGCTAAAATAGGCAATATTATTTCTCATAACTTGGAATGATTTTGATATCAGTGCTTTCGATGGCAGGCCTAGATTTTTATTTGGTATTTATAGCATGATTCCTTCACGGTGGACGTAATTGTTGAAATTGTTTCAGACACGCATTTTAATTTTGCAAAATCAGACCGACTAATGAAAGATGAAAAATCCGATTGCCTGCGTTTTAGGATCACCTTCTGCGGCATCTGCTGTCAGAAGTACGTCAGTGCCAACATGGACGAGAGATCGGTGACCACGGTCAGGTACACCATGAAGCTGCTGGCCAACGGGTCGGAGACCATCATCTTCGTCTTCCTCGGGATCTCCGCCATAGATCCGAACATATGGGTCTGGAACACCGCCTTCATCCTCCTGACCCTGCTTTTCATCTTCGTGTACAGGTTCATAGGTAGGGTCACCTCCTGCTCCGCACTTCAGTCCTGCTCCTCAGCCTTCAGTATGGCTCGCGTGCAGACCAGACCTGGGTCAAATACGTGTTTGTTTTGGATTCAAACACTTTTTCTACGCTCTACTGATCTTGTCTGGTGTATTGGAACCAATGAAATTACTCTCAAAAAGTGAAAACCCTGCCTTCTGGTCATATCGGCAGACTCAGTTGCACCAGGCAAGATCAAGAGAGCGCAGAAAAGTATTTGAATCCAAAGCAAATACGTATTTGACCCAGGTCTGATAAAAACTTGAGGAATGTATCAGTACAGCTTACTTTCTAGCAAGCTAGCTAAATCATAGGAAGCCATATAGCTGTACGGCACAAAACTTTGCATGAAATCACTCCATGTGCTTTAAACTTGTTATTCAAATTTGCTCATTAGCTACCTTGTTATTTTAGCTATAGAGGCATTTCATGAATGTGTATTTATTTGTCTGGTGCAGACATCGTGCAGAGAAAGTCGAAGATGCCTATTGTGCTTTCAGTTCCCCCACGAACGCTGTGTGTTTTGTGGGCAGACCTTCGCCGCTGCCCGCTGTAATGAACAGGCACGGAGTTGGCACAGCAAATACCGCGATGGCAGAATAGCGGGGGGCGTCGTGTAGCACAGGGAGAGGTTTCCGTCACACGGAGACTGATCCAAGCAGCAGTAGAGAAAACAGAACGCATGCAAACTATAACTATGCATACAGTATAGCTATAACAGCATCTACCAGCACCGTATAGTGTCATGTTAACCCATTCCTGGATCAATGTCTGCAGTGGGCTAGTCCATTTGCACCTTGACCCGTTCGATTTGGGGGTGAGCTGGATGGACAATCTGAACATCCAATGCAAAAATACAAAGAGAATCGTCTTTGCATCACAGGCACCTTCGCCCTCACCTGGGTTCTGAACCGGTACCGACTCGTTCCTTTGGAGGTCATCGACCAGGTGGTCATGAGCTACGGTGGCCTGCGGGGGGCGGTGGCGTACGGCCTGGTTGCGCTGCTGGATGAGAACAAGTTCAAGGAGAAGAACCTCATGGTCTGCACAACTCTAATAGTGGTGTACTTCACCGTCATTCTCCAGGTAACGGCTGTTCATTTTTCGAGCGGTATCTTTGAGGGCTGGTCGATTTAGAAAAACACACTCCAACTGCAGCTGTTCTGCGAGGACGTTCTGGCTGAAAGCAGTTCAGGTTACATTACATTGCCGGCATCTAGCAGACGCTCTTATCCAGAGAGACTTACACATTGCATCCATTTTATACAGCTGGATGTATACTGGAGCAATGCAGGTTAAGTACCTTTGCTCAAGGGTACAACAACAGTGTCCTTACCCGGGAATCGAACCTGTGACCTCTCGGTTACAAGCCCAGTTCCTTGCCCACTGTGCTACACTCCTCCCCCCATGTCGAGCCGAATACCCCTGCATGACTGAGGGACGCGAGCGATTTTTAACGCACCTTCTTCTTCTCCGTAGGGCGTGACCATGAAACCTTTGGTCAAGTGGTTGAAGGTGAAGCGGGCCGCTGTGAAAGAGCCCTACCTGATCGTGAAGCTTCAGAACAGGGTACCGGCGACATTAAATCCACTTTTCTCTTAACCGCCCCTCTTAACATTGTTTGTCTTAATTCAAATTCACATTTTTTAATAAATACATTTTCTTTTTCTTTTTTTTTTTGTGCTGCTGTTTGTTTCTTTCGTTCAGGCTTTTGATCACATCCTCATCGCGATCGAGGATATTTCAGGACAAATCGGACACAACTACATGAGAGACAAGTGAGTGAGCGCTGCGCTTTTATTTTTTAAGGAATTCCAGGAATTGTCCCGTCATTCTGGAATTCCTTGTGATTTTCTGCTTTTATATCGTATCAAAAAGGCCAGTTTTGTGCATGCGCCCGTGGTTGGCATTGCAACCTTTCAGAGCAGCATGCTGGTGAGAATTGCCATTCTTTCAAGGGATGGATACTGAGGTTGGAAAAAGCTTAAATGTTTCAACTTGATTGGCCGAAGCGCACATTTTTGGAATTCTTTGCAAGAATTCTTTCTTTTGGAAGGGACGATAGGAAAAATACTCATATTGCTCATAAGACTCTCATATTTATGTGAAAAGTTAACGGTAACATAATTTCCTGTATATATTGGTTGAATGGTAAGTTTTTGTAGCTATCCTTGCTTCACCTGTTTTGAAAAATCACCCTTTTTGCAGTGATTTGAAGTTTTTTTTTTTGTTTGTTTGTTGTTGTAACGCTGTAGTGTTTATCGTGTACTGTAACTCTACCGCGAAATAGGTGGAACCAGTTTGAGGAGAGGTGGCTGTGTTCGTTCCTGATGAAGCCGAAGATTCGCAAGTCGCGGGATTACCTCTTCAGCGTGTTCCACCAGCTGAACCTGAAAGACGCCGTCAGCTACGTCAACGAGGTGAGGGGAACGGCGACAACCGCTTTGCGCGGCTCAGACCGCACGTTTACAGCTCATCGCCCGCTCTGAAAACGAGAGGTGGCAAGACATGGGCGTGGGTGTGAGGCCAGTGTTCGCGGGGATTGGTGGGGTCTGACCCCCCTAATTAAGACTTGGACCCCCTCCAAAAGAGGTAAAAACAACAAGTCGGGGGGGGGGGGGGGGGGGCGAAACATTTATACATCCTTCTTACCTGTAATCGTAAATATTACAATATATTTCCCATCAGTGGCTTCACTAGGGTTGGTGTCACCGATGGGAAATATATTGTAATATTTACGATATTACAATATATAATTACAGACCCCCCCCCCTCCCCCAATCCCTGCCGTAATTCGAACACTGTGTGAGGCTGTCACAGGAATATTACCTCAGCCTGTCTGTGTGCTGCTAAAAAAAAAAAAAAACAGACACCAGGTCCTGCTACAAAGAGAATAGACTTTGTCGAGACTCACACACTCGCAATCTACTGAAAAGTTCATGAAGACAGGCTTAAAAAGCGGGTGTAGAACAGACAAGACCAGGTCAGAACCTAGTATATGGCCAGACCGGCCGACCAATGGTGTAACTTCATAACTCGGCTGACCAATGGTGTAACTTCATCACTCAGTCACTCAGCCACTCAGGCACAGACATTCGCGTTTGTATTCCCGGACCTGGGAATATGAATAGAAATAATGACCCAGTTCCTTGTCTCTTCATGAAGGCCGAGCGTAGGGGATCCCTGGCCTTTGTGCGCCAGTCAGACAGCGACACCAACGTGGACTTCAAGAAGATCTTCGGCGCCAATATGTCGGACATGCCCGAGGGAACGTGTCACATCTCGGACTCAGATTCGGATCAGACGCTGGCGTCTTCCGTTCTGTAAGGACCCGTCTTTCTCTTTCGTCGTTTTTCGTTTCAGTTTGCAACGCCAGGTTTAAACTGCAGATTCATATGAATGATAAAGACCGGTTTCTGAGGTGCAGTAAAATGGTTTGTACGGCCGTCCTAAATTTCATTTCGATTTGAAAAATGGTGGTCGGAGAGAGAACAGCGTTAAGTGTAACTGTCAAGTGAAAGAAAGCTGGTGACGTGTTGGTTGGTGACCTTCTGCGACGGTGCGTTCGCAGGCGGGACAGCGTACCGTCCGTGTGCCTGGACGTGCACGAGATGGACATGCGGGGGCAGAGCGGGAGGGTGCCGGAGGATATCAACACGCACCGCCTGCTGCAGCAGCACCTCTACAAGGCCCGCAAACAGGTACCGGCAGCACAGGCCTGCCTACGTCTGCTGAACTGGCGCACATAGCCAACGACATGATAAAAAAAACATGCCTATAATTGACAGACTACTTTGCCTTTTTTTGCGTATGAGTAAAATGACTGACAGGCCTCTGACCCACCCCCCATTCCTGCTCACCAACTAACCTGCTCACCTGCTCACCTTCAGCATAGGCACAGGTACAGCAGGAGCCACATCAGTGTCAACAAGGATGAGAACGAGGTCCAGGAGATCTTCCAGAGGACTATGAGGAGCCGACTGGAGTCCTTCAAATCTGCCAAAATGGGCGTCACCCACAATAAGATGATCAAGCCCCCCAAGAGGGATCAAACACAAAAGGTCAGGCATCCATTACCAAAATATCCTGAGCACACATCAAACGTTATAGTACAGTACACTGCACTGCATCCATTTACCTATACTGAATTTCACTGGGAAACATCCCCTACCCTACAATGCACCGCATCCATTGTCCTATACTGCACTGCATCAGAATGTATCCCCTACACTGCATTGCATCCATTGTCCTATACTACACTGCATCAGAATGTATCCCCTACACTGCATTGTATCCATGATCATATACTGTACTGCACCGGAATGTATCCTCCACACTGCATTGCATCCATTGTCCTATACTACACTGCATCAGAATGTATCCCCTACACTGCATTGTATCCATGATCATATACTGTACTGCACCGGAATGTATCCTCCACACTGCATTGCATCCATTGTCCTATACTACACTGCATCAGAATGTATCCCCTACACTGCATTGTATCCATGATCATATACTGTACTGCACCGGAATGTATCCTCCACACTGCATTGCATCCATTGTCCTATGCTGCATTTCACCGAAAAATAACCCCAAACCTGCACTGCACTGCCTCAGCAAATGCAGTCGTTTACTGAAAACATCTATTACCACACTGAGGGATGTTTTCAGTAAACAGAATCTAAAGCTAAATAAAAGCTGTTGGATCATCTGAATTCACACAACAGAGCTTTTATTTTGGCAATGCATGTTCTATCGACTTGTTCTCTGCTTTTTCTAGATGCCAAATGGAAAATCAATCAATAAAAGTAAAGGACATCCCTTCATAGACGAAGGTACGTTCATTTCTCATGCGTAGTCACAAACATTTTGATTGTGTGTTTTTAATTACTGGAAGATTATACATTGTTTAATGTACTCTGCCTTTAGAGTTCCGTGTGCTTTTAGGTAGTAGTTATAAGGACAAGCTCTACATTTGCCTCATAATGATCTCCTCTGATACTAAGGCCTTCTGTTGCCAGACTAGTATGGGTGACGCTGTAGGTATTGACCCGTTTGTCTCCAGATTTTGAGTTCTCGGACACAGACGGTGCCCATCTGGACAACCCAGCGAATTACCCAGCATCAGCCAGGGGAACGCCCATGACTGTAACATACACGGCTGGAGGTGAAACGAAATACATAAATAAATAAACAAACTAAAGAAATATTTTAGAATCGTTTAAAAAATGACTCCCCAGAAAAAGAGAACACAAAAGCTTAATAAACGTAATACAGGTTTATACTGATGGTACAGATGGTTATACATGATGGTTTTATACTGTTTCTACCGGTTGTACTATTTCACATTTTGATTTTGTTTTATATTCATTTCACACACAATACCGAAGCGACGATAGCCAGCACTTTAAGTTTCCGCAAATATAATTTGCAAAGACGGTTTGTGCTGAATTAAGGAATTTAACAGTAGCAATGAATTCTGGGAAATAAGTGACAGCAATGATTTTTTATTTTTTTTTAAACCCACAAAAGACAGCATGATTAACATGTTTAGTTTAGGATTGGGTAAAATACCTTTGAGGTGACAATGAAAAAAAGCTGTTTATTAAGCTCCTAAGCCAGTTACTATAAGTACTGTTTGTTAACAATTTAAAGAAATTTGAAGTAAAATTTTTTTCTCAGTTGGATAAAACTGTCCTCCTCTCGCCTTCCCAGGGGGAATTGAGAACCCCGCCTTCATGCCAGACGCCGACCTTGTCGGCCCGGGTGAGACCCCCCCGTGGGAGGCCCCCCCCTGGCAGGCCGCAGCGCAGACGGAGAACGTGGTGGCCCCCTCCCAGAGGGCCCAGGTGCGGCTGCCCTGGTCGCCTAGCAACCTCCGTCGCCTGGCTCCCCTCCGCATCAGCACACGCTCCACGGACTCCTTCCTCCTGGCGGACGCCCCTTCCAGGGAAGAGCACTTTCCTCCACCACCACCACCACCACCCGACGGGAGCCAGCTCTAGGCCCGACTGTTACAATCCTCCCTCAAAGATTAAAAAAAAAAAAACTCATGCAAGATAATCCACACGTCTGCAACCAAAATGCAAAGCAAACTGCTCTCCACACAGTTCCAGAACTTTCTTTCTGACGTAGTTTATTTCTGACGCAGAAATGCGTGGCCTGCATCTTATCCCTAAACCTGTGGAGAGTGAACGGGTATTCTGATATTAAGTAAATAAATATATATTACCTATCCAAATGAAAGAAATATATACAAATAGATTTATTTTGCTAATTGTTCACTGGTGTAATTGTTTGAGTGTTGTTTTGTTGTATTTTAGACAGATCTGTACCAATGATTTTGAGCTTCTAGCCTCTCAATCTGCTCGAGGCTCTGCACTGTCGAGAGCATCTTTACCAGAGATTATACATGTTTTATTCCTATCCGATTGTTACATATACAAGTTTTTATTGAACAAATTAAATGTGTGAAATGCTTTTTAAAGCCCTAGGCCAAGACAAAGAACTTATGAATGTACATTTGTTTTGTGTTTCTTATGTAATAAATTTATGTTATTTATTCAACAATGGATTTTTTATGATTAATAAAACTGCCAAAAGGTAAAAGGGCTATAACAGCAGTCACAAAGTCCACCATATCAAGACCTGACTAAAATTCCAGCAAATCAGAGTAGGTGCCAGTAGGTAGTTGTAGATGCAGATTACATATCAGATTGCGATTTACCTTAACAGAGGTGAATGCACACTTTTCACAAAACATCGAATTCAGAGGGTGCTCTGCAGCCAAAAAAGAACTTGTGGGTATTTCCTGTTGTCCAATGCTAACCAACCCTGTCCTTGGGAGATCTGACTGTGCTGTAGGTTTCCCCTCCAAACATAACAAAGCCACACCTCATTCAACAGCTAAAGCTGCTTCTACATCGAGCTGCTAATTAGTGGAATCAGGTGTCAAATTAGGGTTGAAATGAAAACCTGCAGGATGGTAGATCTCCAGGAGCAGGGCTGGGCACCACTGCTCTAGTCCATGGACCACATCAGGGTTCCTCAATCTCATCCAGAAAGGGCCGGGGTGGGTGCAGGCTTTCGCTCCAGCCAAGCAATTACACACCTGATTCTACTAATCAAGGCCCTTAGCAAAGACTCTAGTGGCTGATTAGTAGAATCAGGTGTGTTACTGCTTGGTTGGAACGAAAGCCTGCACCCACACCGGCCCTTCCTGGATAAAATTGAGGACCCCTGGACCACATGTTGCTGAGTTGCATAATGTAATTTCTGCGCCCCCTAGTGTTGAAACCCAACCATTGCAAAAAAAATAATTAAATGACAGAAAGGAGGTACTTTTCTGTTTCGTTTAAATAGACTTTCTGGGTCTTATTTCAGTTATAGTGCATGTTTTCAATTGGGCCAGACAATTTTTGTGTGTGATAAAGGATATATTCGTCATTTATAGAAGATTCTGACGACCATCGGTCCTACAATGGCAGGTATAGGGCATTTGGGGCGTTCATGGTCTGAAGCAAGATAATGCACTTCCACGCACCTCTAAACCAGCTTGTGCTGTGATGTCATATCCTGCAGAGGTCGTGTGCGTGTATTTTACCCAATTGTTCCGAAAATGAAACATTTCACATCGACTGTTATTCTCGTTTAGAATGATTTACTACAGCAGGTAATCCGAGACCGTCGTACTGAAGTAAAGACATTCTGGCACAATATAAAAACTGGTATTTATGTTCGTAGTTGTGGATAAACGCTATAAAGTTAATCTGTTCACACGCAAAGCCTCTGGACACATAATACTGCTGTACACGCTGCTTCGGTTTTTATATGTCTCGAGGATGGTAAATGGACTGCATTTATATAGCGCTTTTATCCAAAGTGCTTTACAATTGATGCCTCTCATTCACCAGAGCATTTAGGGGTTAGGTGTCTTGCTCAGGGACACTTCGACGCCCAGGGTGGGGCTCGAACTGGCAACCCTCCGACTGCCAGACAACCACTCTTACCTCCTGAGCCATGTCGCCCGGAACACCTGCCTCGCACTCCAGGGTCCCCGAGTCCCAGTCTGGGAACCCGTCGTGTTTTAGGGACGAAGTGTCCCGTTTCAGGGCGTTTCGCTCGAGGCCTAATTCCACGCACAAAACCAAGGCGCACGCAGTGCCTTTGGAAAGTGTTCAGACCCCTTCACTTTTTCCACATTTTGTCACGTTACGGCCTTATTGTCAAAATTGATTAAATTTGTTTTTGTTCTCATCAATCTACACACAATACCCCATAATGACAAAGTGGAAAAAAAACAGGTTTCTAGAAATTTTAGCACATTTATTAAAAATAAAAAAACTGAAAAATCGGGCTGCAACGTGATAAAATGTGGGAAAAGTGAAGGTGTCTGAATACTGTATATGCATTGTTTCTGGGCAGGCAAAAAAAAAGAAACAAAAGAGATGAAAAAAGTACGTTCATAGGTCATTTATTCAGCTAAAAACTTTCAAAACAAATTAAACGTAAAAGGGCTACAGCAACAGCAATCACAAAGTCCACCAGTAATCAAGACCTGACTAAAGTTTTTTTTTTTAAATCACAGTAAGTGCCAATAGGTAGTTTTAGATACAGATTATTTATCACAGGTTATATGTTATATATGAGGGTTACCTTAACAGAGGTGAATGCACACTTTTCACAGAACATTCTAATTCAGTGCGCTCTACAGCCAAAAATAATTTGTGCACATTTCCTGTAGTTCAGAAGGACAATATTTTCTTCATGAAAGGTCACTGTTCAGAATCAACTTTTCCCTTCCCCCAAATTAAATCCCAATTACTCTGATTACATTCACAAAAGAGTACAGAACCGAAGAATAACACAATAGATACCTCATTTGACACAAAACACATTCCCCATTCTCCATAGCAGCAAAAGGTAAATACTCCGAAAAAAATAACATGATTTTACCCTTCCGTATGGTTACGTCATAATTTTTCCGGGTACAGCACACACACCTTTCACTCGAGCCGTTCCCTAAAATCCTAAAAGCACGAGGCTCAGAGAGAGAAGGAGCGCGAACAAGTACAGCGTGCTGGACCTGACTGGGGCCACAGAGTCAAAGATGCTGGGAAGCTCTGGGTCTGGCGCCACAGTGGGCTTTGCAGTAGGAGCAGCAGTAGGAGCAGCGGTAGGAGCAGCAGTAGGACCAGTAGTGGCAGCCTTAATGGTGATGCTTCTGGACTGAACTCTCACCGAATTCAAAGTGAAAACCATCGTCATGTTCTCACCTACAAACAGAACAAAAAACACACAAGAGCATGCAGGATTACTGACACGTACTGTACTGTACAGCTCTGCAGAATCACCAGAGAGGTACAGGCAAATAGACCACAGTTTCACTGCTATGGAATTAATGATCAAAGGAAATTACAGAGGGAAATTGTAAAAATTCACTGGAGTTCTGCGAAGTGTGAATGAAACTAAAAGGTACCAGCGTACCAATGAAAGTTTTTTCTATGGGTAAACAAACTATAGTATTATGGCCATTTACTTGGAGTGTGCAAGGCTTTTAATGTATAGGCTCACATCAAGTACCAAGTCACTTATTTCCAGTGAATTTTAATTAGTTGCAAGCTTAAAACGAGTAGCATATGTATGTGAAATGAAGACTAAGACTAATAGATATCATTCTAGAGAGTAGCCCAGCATTCTGATTTCAACTGAGATAAAAAAATATAACAGCATTTACAAATATTTTACATTAATTCAACACGGAGTGCATGGTCATTTTTTCAAAGTCAGACAAACGTATTTGTAAATGTACGTATTTGTAAGTGCATGTGTAAATCAACTGGTTTTGCAGGAAGTGTGTGTGTGTGTGTGGGGGGCGGGGGGGTCTATGGATATGAATATGTTTTTTTCCAAACTGTTGTCTTCCATTTAGAAAAGTGTATCTCGGGACAGGAAATGGAAATTTGCAGAAGCTATAAATGCTGTGATGCATCACATTGGATAAGTGTTTTGCAATTCTCCACGTAAACTGTATTCATCCATATCAAATAAAGATGAAATAAATTCAATGAATAATAATAATTGAAGGAATGAATGAATGAATGAATGAGTGAATTAAAATGGCGGCTCAGTGGCAGGCTGAATGCAGGGCGGGCGGCGCTGGCGGCCGTGTACACACCGGCGGTGCTGATTGACAGGTCGGTGTAGTTGGCCCAGCAGCTCTGGAAGTGCACGGTGGTGTTCCCCTGCAGGCCCTCCAAACTGCTGCTGTCCCAGCCTTTCAGCCCGGCTGTGAGCGTGAGAGAGGTGACCCCAACCGCCACGCAGTTACCCTGCGGGGACACACAAACACAACCGACACACAGTTACCCTGCGGGGACACACACACAACCGACACACAGTTACCCTGCGGGGACACACACACACAACCGACACACAGTTACCCTGCGGACACACACACACACACAACCGACACGCAGTTACCCTGCGGGGACACACACACACACAACCGACACGCAGTTACCCTGCGGGGACACACACACACACCGACACACAGTTACCCTGCGGGGACACACACACACACAATTACCCAGCAGAAACACACACTCAACCCACACACAGTGACCCTGCAGACACCTCTTAAAGGCAGGCAACACCTCATATTGTTAATCTATTTTAAGCTTTACAGCCATTTCTTTAGGCAGTGAAACCAAATATGTTAATTTACACTGAAATAAACTTATGCCTAAGCACTTTTTCTTCACTAAAAGAGGAAGTTAGTGAACATTTGTTTGAACTAAAGCTTTTGTGAGGCATACATTTACATGGGGTCATTTGATCTTTGTGAATGATAACAGCTATGCATGCTACATTTGTAAGCGGCGATTAGCTAAAGGTTTATACACACTGGGCCTACAGTCTGCAGTTTGTCACATTAGCTTCCCCTACATCGAATGCAATGTTATGAACGTGTGACAGAAATGCGGGGTCTGCCAAACAAACACAGGAGCATTGATAACACTGCGCAGCGGACGTGCTAGTCCGCGCGTCCGCGGCGACACGGCCCGTCCTCGTCCTCACCTCTTGGTCCAGGGCGATGAGGCTGGGCTGCTGGAGGAGGGGGCCCGCGAGACCGCTGGACATGGGCTGCACCACCACCTGCAGCCTGGCCACGCTGGACACGAAGCTGGGCGTCGGCTCCTGCCTGGTCTCCTCCGCGTTGGCCACCTGGAGACCACACACAAAAACCCAACACGCCGCGTCGTTACCCCAAACCTGCCCCCTTTACTTACCCCCCCCCCCCCGTAAAGTACTTATTGTACTTTGTGTTATCGTCTTAATTTTGTGGCTTGTACTGCCCCCTAGTTTGATTCAGCATAGGTTAGGTCAGAGTAATGTTCACTGTGTGAACTGGGACTTTGTGCTCTTGGCTATGAAATGAGTATCGTACCTTATCGAACCTGTGCTTTGCAGTTGTTCCAATGACCTTGATACGCACTTCTTTACGTCGCTTTGGATAAAAGTGTCTGCTAAATAAATGCAATGCAAAGTGGATTTCTGGTTTAGTTCTGTCTACAGAACAAGGTGGCAAAGGTGGAAAGAGACACATTCTGCAGTGATATCAGGAAGTTCTACCATAGAAGAAGAGCTGGGTGGTGTAAGACCAGGTTTAGTAGGCACAGTGATAGATCCTCCTAGATAGGCTGAGTAGCCCGTTTCATCATCAAACCTTACACTTTAGTCTATCCATCCTTTATCTACACCTGCCTGTCCCAGCGTGCATTGGGCGAGAGGCAGGAATACACCCTGGACAGGCCGCCAATCTATTGTAGGGGCACACACACCATTCACTCATGGGCAATTTAGAGTCTCCAATTAGCCTACCTGCATGTTTTTGGGACTGTGGGAGGAAACCGGAGTAGCCAGAGGAAACCCACGCGAACAACATGACAACTCCACACAGAAAGGCCCAGTCCGGATTCGAACCCACGAATGTCTTGCTGTGAGGCGACAGTGCTACCCACTGCGCCACCGTACCACCCCACTTTAGTCTAGGATTACCTTAACAGTAGAACACTCATTTCAGTCAGGCGAATGTCAAAAGTAAAAGACCTCACAGCTGCCATACGGACCTCTACCACCAATGGCAGCCTTCCACCTGTAGAGATTTACCCGCATCCCCAGGTAAAAGGCTAAGGGACGTCCTTTGCTGGGGTCTCACCTGGCTCCACCCTGGATCGGTGGGTGGGGGCGTCGGGGGCACGATGCCCACGGAGGACACGTTGAACCCGATGGACTGGCTCAGGTTGCCAGACACTGCCGCCTGCCCCAGGTCGTCCGCTATTTTCCGCAAGGCGCCGAACTCTGCGTCTGAAAAACAGGAACGGCCTTCGTTATTAACCAAAAGATGTCACAACTTGATCATAAATAGTAATGTCCCCCCCTGGTGGAGAATCTGCAGCCTGCTAGACGTGAGTGAGTGAGTGGGTGTGTGAGTGAGTGGGTTGGTTAAAGGCCAGGTCCATGAGGTGCTTTGCATCTAAAAAAACCTGACGCACTTAATTTTGAGTTGGTGTTAAGGCCAAATGTTAAATGTTAAATTCAGGCTGCTGTCAGTGACATCAGACGTCAGTTAGGAGACACTGCTGTTAGTAATCTGGGCATATGAGTGGGCAAATAAGTGGACTGTATGAATGGGTGTATGAGTGGTGTATGACTGCACTGTATGAGTGGGTGTATGAGTGGTGTATGACTGCACTGTATGAGTGGGTGCATTATGGAAAGGTGCATGAGGGGTGTATGATTGGACTGTATGAATGGGTGTATGAGTGGGTGCATTATGGATAGGTGCCTGAGGGGCGTATGACTGGACCGTATGAGTGGGTGCATTATGGATAGGTGCCTGAGGGGTGTATGACTGGACCGTATGAGTAGGCCCTTCCTCTCACCGCTGGTGCTGTTGTCGGTGGTGTTCTGCTGAGGGGGCTGGCTGATCTGCACCTCCACCGTCAGGCCCGTGGACCTCCGCCGGCGGGCGCCGCCCTCGCGGATCACCTTGGTGACGCGGATCATGCTGGGCGGGATCTTCAGGAAGAGCGCCAGGTTCCTCACCAGGTTGTCTCCGTAGAACTCGTCCACGGTCATGGCGGGCAGCTGGAAGGAGATGAAGAGGAGGGGGGAGGTGCGTATCTCCACAGGGGCGGAGCCATGCAGGAGGACGTTCTGCATCTTGTAGGTGCTCTCGTAGTAGTTCGACCCGTGGGCTCCGGAGTCCGGCTGGGGAACGTATTGCCCTGCGACGGAAAATGGTAAATGGACTGCATTTATATAGCGCTTTTATCCAAAGCGCTTTACAATTGATGCCTCTCATTCGCCAGAGCAGTTAGGGGTTAGGTGTCTTGCTCAAGGACACTTCGACACGCCCAGGGTGGGGTTTGAACCGGCAACCCTCCGACTGCCAGACAATCAGTCTTACCTCCTGAGCTATGTCGCAAGGAGGTGACACACTGGACGATTTGCTTTGGACGCACTTAATCGCCGGCTTTAGTTTTAAAATGCCGCTACTCGCTCGTTTGCTTTGCACGCGCCGAGTTGTTCATGTTGTCTTTGCTTAGCCTATCAACGTGCTTTGTTACGCCTGCAAATATGCTATTTGCTGTATATTGTATTGGTCCAATGCTTACATGTGCTATATTGCTTCTTCGTGCAGTTTCTTTGTTAATTTATGTTTTCAGTTTGTAATTTCAAATTTGTCTGCTTATGTTATTTGTTTTTTTTCCCCCATCAAGGACCACTTTGGAAATAAGTTTACTAGTGACACTTTCATGTGTCATTCTCTGGGATCAATCAATCAATCAATCAATCAATCAGAAAGCCCTGCCACAAGGCAGGGAAAATCAAGAGAAATCCTGCACCATTTATCAATATCATTCTTGTTTCAAAATTTACCCATAAAATGTGTTATACATTACATTACAAGTAAGAGCCATACAAAAAAGTAATGATCAAAAAAGTTAGGGAAAGTTTGAAATGTTTAAAGTTTTTTGTAAATAGTTTGAAATGCTTAAAGTTTCTGTAAATAGTTTTAAATACTTACAGTTTTTTGGAAATAGTATGAAACGCTTAATGTGTTATGTAATAAATAGTTTTAAATGCTTAAAGTTTTTTGTAAATAATTTGAAATGCCGCACCGTCAAAAGAAGGCTCCTGGAGGGTGTAGTCCGAATGGGCGCTGTTCCACTGCGCGTTCGTCGGGGCCACCAGCCGGTTGCCAACGTAGACGTCTAGACGCTGAGGTTTGGAGTAGAATATGGCGACCCTGACGGCCTGCAAATAAACATGACCTCTTTAGTCCAAAACAGCCTCAGCTGTATTTTATTAGACACAGTCTGGAACCCCTCTTTTATGGCCTACTTTATATTTATTCCCTGTATTTATTCTTCTGCTGTGGTTTACATAGTTAAATGCTCAGTTAACTGTTAAATCTACTAGTAGAATTTACTCTAAAAGTGCAAATTTCATAACATACACAACATAATTTCGACTTATAATAACACTAGTACACTTGAATTAGCCCTGAGCATTTTAGGTGTGAAGGACCATTCAATAACCTTTCCCTGAAATAAACTGCAAGTGGTGCATCCTCTGACTGCACTGTGACTTGCTTTGAAAGCAGCGGCTGTAGCACTGTCGCACACGCCCCAGTGCCATTAATAGTGTCATGCTAACGTGCTAAAGGGCTGACCTTTGAGCTGTCAGCATTGAGCAGCATTAGCTGTAGCTTCTGACTGTACTGTGACTTGGTTTAAAAGTAGCAGCTGTAACACTGTAGCACACGCCCCCTGTGCCATTAATAGTGTCGTGCTAACGTGCTAAAAGGCCTACCCTTGAGCTGTTGGCATTGAGCAGCATTAGCCGTAGCTTCTGAGGGGTCACGCTGCTGAAGTAGATGTCGAAGGACTTGTTGGTGGCGACGATGCTGTGGAAGAGAGACACCCTCTTCTGGCACGTGTACCCAGCGCACCAGCCGTGGTCCTGGGGACCTGCGTCAAATTAACACAAGGAAGCACGTCTGGTTTAATCCAACATGCTGGAAAAACAAGATCTTTATTCTCCACAGATAAGCATCTTCATTTGAAAATGAAGATATTTTCTTCTTATCCACAAAGTGTTGCAACAACATTTATAAACTGGGCCATTACATCAAGCAACTGCTTGCAACTACTACACTGTAGTGAAAATGCAATAACATGACCACAGTGAAATATCTGTATCTTGTAGTGACCATACAGTTATGTAAATATTTACCAAAGAGAAACACTTAAAAGATGTTTAAAAGGGAGCAAGCGATTGAAAAATGAGACAAGCTTTCCTGATAAAAATGCTACGTTGGTGTTTAATTTTAAACGAAGCCGCGAGGCATGGAGGCCATACCGTTCAGCAGGTCAACGTAGCCGTCTCCCAGCACCGCCACTGGGGACAGTCGCCTGGTCTCGGTGTCCGCGTCCAGGCTCTCCATGACCAGCATCTCGTAGTTCAGGCCAAAGCACTTGTAGCTCTGCCATGGGGCCATATATGTGCATCTGGAGTCCCGGATTATCCCTTAAAAAAAACAAAAGAAAAAACAAATACATTAACCCTTTGAGGTGTGAGGTCACACATACGAGATTAGAATGTTCTTAACTGAATAGTCGCTACTGGTAATTGAAAGCAATGGAGTTCCAGAACACTGACTTTCAATTTTAAAATAACGTCCCCAAAAAAACCTACTCTTCAAAGGGTTGAACACTATTATTACACCTGCATGACAAATGTAAAACAGAAATGTATGAGGATTGAACACTAATTCCAAATTGTGACTGGAACAATCTTTATATAATTCAAATTCAAGGCTTCTTGAACTTTCATAGCTACCATATGAAGGTGTATCTGAATTTTACTGACAATATATCAGAACTGCTGACCAGCTGCTTACACACGTCTCACTACTGGAGTCAGGCAACAGTTACTGTATTTGCTACATTTTCGTTTTTTAACTGGCTAATAAAATTTAAAGTAATAAGCAACAGTTCAGCCCTAGGTCTGTTTAAGAAATATGAATGGCAATAGACGTATGAACAGAACTTGGCAGACTGGTTGTGCCGAGTGTCTCCTATATTGAGGAAACTGGGACCTGTTAAACTGTTCTGGATAACACTACGATGTTGAACTGCTTCCAGAAATTAGTGTAAAAACACATCTGCTGGATTAACAAGTGCCGAAACAGTTAAAATGGCGCCCACCTTTTTTGGGGGCGATCTTGTTGACCGGGATGCGGCTGCCGTTGAGGTAGGTGAGCATGACTTTGGGGATCCTGTAGTCTCCCACGCCCCTCCGGCTGTCCCCGTCCCACTCGAACTCTGACTGGGGCAACACCGCGCCCACGGAGCCCAGGAAGGAGCCATCCAGGTCCTTGAGCAGGGACTTCTTCTTGGCGTCGCAGTCCATGTCCACGCAGTCCGAGGGGTTGGCCTTACTGCGAGAGGAACACACACACGGGCCACCGCCATTTTCATTCCACCGCCTCACTCACGACAAGTGAGTAGATAAACGCGGCCTACTCTGGGACAGACCACGGCCTGCAGAGAAAGACCTGCGATTGGCCCCAATGATTTAGTAGTGTCTGCTCTGAAAAATAAATAAATAAATAAACAAATAAATCGAATACATTAGACAAAATCAGAAATAACGAATTCCTCACCTCACGTCCGCTCTGTGGATGTGCACCTTGGCGCTCTCGGTGCTGTCCACCAGCGTCAGGCGCTCCACGTGAACGGGGTGCTGCAGGTCCTCGTTTTGGGGATTGGTCATGAACATCACGTTCGTCTGCCCCGAGCACACGCTCTTGAACCCCACGAATGTGGTGTCTAGAAAAGAAGACGTGAAACACGCACAGAACCCCTCTTCACTTCCGGAGATTTGCAAACGACTTCAATATCGTTTAATGAAAGGACCCTGCACAAATCAAACGCCTGGGACCTTTTGGTGCTCGGTAAATAAAATAATTTTGCTTTCGCAGAATGACTAAATCCTCCACGGATGTCGACCGAAATAACGACGGCCCTCACCAGTCACGGTCATGAGTCCGCTGATGGCGGTGTAGCTCATCAGTTCGGCGTTGGGTTTGGTCGGCGCGTGATTGTGGCCCGACGCGAAGGTCGGCCAGCAAATCCCGCTCCGTCCCCCTGTCGCGCGCGCGCAGAGGAAAAAAAAACACACAACAAAACATCCGTTACACACTCCCGTCACGGGATCCGAACCCCCGAAGAGCGCGATGTCTCTGGCCAGCGTATCCCCCCCCCAAAACCCAGTCATTCTGCTAGCACTGCGAACGTATCGGAGACCGGTTACCGTTGGGAGGCCTGGTGGCTCTGTGCCAGCTGCTGAGGCGGACGTTGGCGTTGCTGGACGAGATGCCCTGGGAGCAGTTGAATTCGGGGCTGCTGCCCACGATCAGAGCGTCCTGAAAGAGACGGAGAGGCGAGAGCGATGGTCTGAGACGCGCCAGAGAGAGAGAGAGAGCGGAGCGGAGCGGACGGAGGGGACGGAGGGGACGGACGCGCCCCGGCCGGCTCACCCACCTTGACGAGGACCGTTTTGTTGGAGTACTGGTGCGACAGGGCCGGGGGCGTGAAGACGATGGACAGGACGCCCATTCCGTTGTCGATCAGGCTGACGTTGCGGACCTGGACGCTCATGGTCACCTGCGGGAAACACTGAACTTTAGGAGCTGTGGATTCGGGAAAAAACAACCCAGCCCCAGCGTTCTTGAGTGACGGTGATCATCCGGCTCACTCCCCTACTGCCACACCATGCCATGCAGTGCCCACAGTAACATCCCTTAGCCCTATAATTTACCCATATCACACCATGCCATGCAGTGCCCACAGTAACATCCCTTAGCCCTATAATTTACCCATATCACACCATGCCATGCAGTGCCCACAGTAACATCCCTTAGCCCTATAATTTACCCATATCACACCATGCCATGCAGTGCCTACAGTAACATCCCTTAGCCCTATAATTTACCCATATCACACCATGCCATGCAGTGCCTACAGTAACATCCCTTAGCCCTATAATTTACCCATATTACACCATGCCATGTAGTGCCCACAGTAGCATCCCTTAGCCGTATAATTTACCCATATCACACCATGCTTGTCCAATTAATTCCAACCCCGTTCACCTTTAGTATACAATACAAGCCTACAGTACCATGGAATATTTTCCTCATATACAACATAATGTTTATGCCTCTTACTACAAAGCACCATACTAGAGAAATTCAAATACTTTTCAAAAATGACAGATCAGGTAGTATAATGGGTAAGGAACTAGTCTTGTAACCTAAAGGTCACGGGTTCGATTCCTAGTTAGGACACTGCCCTTGTACCCTTGAAGGTGCTTAACCTGCACTGCGTCAGTATATATCCAGCTGTATAAACGGATGCGATGCAATGTATTTTCAGGGTGCTCGGCCACTGGGAGACGGGGCCTTCCCCGAACGCGGCGAGATCACCGAACGCCGTTACCTGGAAGTAGATTCCGTAGTCGAAGCACCTCCAGATGGTGAAGCCCTGGATGAGGGTGCACCGGGGCAGCCCGTCTTTGTTCATGAATATGCCGTACAGACCCCCGTGCGCTTCGTTCTGGTACCACGGGTCCGCCGGATTCCACGTTCCTGCAATCGCAAGCCTCGTGAACGACGGACATCTTAAAAAATAAACTATAGACTTAAAAAAAAAAAACCCTATGGTGGAGGTCAAACAAAGGTCAACCTCGGTAGCAGGTGTTCCACCGAAGTACGCCAAACTTGACCGCTTCCATTTTTTCACGTTAAGGACGAAGCCCTCAGGGCTATTTTAGCGGGAGGAGTCACGGCGCTTTCAGAATGTTAAGCAGCAGAGCGGCGTGTCGCGTGAGAGACTCACCTGGGCAAGGTTCTCCGTTGATGCGGTACGCCGCCCTCTCGAACCCTGCCACGATGTTGTCCTGCAGCACTGCGTTCTGTCCCTCGTTCACCTGCGGCAATGTGGACGACGACGGCATTTTAGAATTTTAACTTGCACGACGGCTGAGTAGGTTTCTTGCAACATTTTGTTTTCCCAGTCAGTGAACTCCACTGCTTTCAATTACCAGCAGCTGTTCTTACATCAGCATTAGAATGTTGAGGACATTCTGAACGCATATTTGTGACCTCACACCTTAAAGGGTTAAGCAGTCTCCCCTCAGCCCTCTGCTCTGAAGCACGTCGTGATTACAAAAGGTGTACAAATGATAACACTGCTACCCTGGGCACAGTCTTAGTACTGTCTCATAATGCTCCATTGTTACACGGTCAAGCAATGTTTTAGAGGGAATTTACACGTGGTACAAAAGAGGGCAAACAGAGGGCTGCTACAGAACATTCCGGTAGCCACTGACTTCAATGGCGGCGTTCCAGTCGAAGTTGAAGGTCTCCTCTCTGCCCTGGTAGGATCCCGGCCACAGGGACATCGTCACTAGGTTTCTCCGCACTTTGTTGTTCATGCCCCAAACTCTGATCCCTGCGAACGGAGCGAAATGCCAAGATTCTCGCATCATAAGAGTACAAAACAGCTGCCGACTTCGCTTTAACCTCTTTAAGCTCACAGAATCTTCCCTAAGCACCTGAGAATTTTCACCGTTTTGTCGACATTCGTTTAAATGTTAACGGGAAAATAACTTCCCCTTTTTTTTTGCGCCGTGAAGGAAACGTTAAGCTACCTTCGCCGACGGTGAAGTAGATGACGTTGTCATCCACGCTCAGGCCGTTTGTCCCGAAGACGCCAATGGCGGGAGAGAAACCGTGGTGGAAAGCACAGCCTTGAACGTAGGACTCGTTGTTGGAAATCTTAAGAGGAAGAAGGATATAAACCATTCGTTCTCTAGAGCACACAATCTGTCTTTTGAACCGCACGTCCTCACCATTAAAGCATTTTTAAAATACAAACAGTTTGAGATATTGGCATTGAGCCAACAGCATTGATTCAACAGTGATTTTTTAAAATTAAGCATTCAAACACATGGTCACATGCACGTTTTCACATCACCAGTAGAGGGCAGTGTATACAGTACTCACGTCACCCAGATCCAGGAAAGCCAGGGAGTAGCGCGGATCATAAAAATCCCGGTAGCCTTCCTGGCCCGTGTGATAGAACTCAACATTTCTGATCTGCGCACTTCCTGAGGTCAACACAGAAAACGCAAGAAGAAGATCTTATCTTAATAAAGAAATACATTATTAACAGGAATTTAATCTTTAATCTAAATTGTCACATGCTGGGCAACACCACTGGGAGGGATATATTTGCAGGACACCGGCATTTTATTTGCCAATAGAGTGAAAGAGAAAGTGAGTTTTTTTAAACAAGCAAATAAATAAATGATGACCTTCACCTTTTTTCCCCTCAATGGTCCCTGGCACAAATAATCCACTTATGACCAAACAGAACAGAAGAATACAATATAATATCCTTTTTGATCCACTCTGGTGAAATTCACTTTTTCACTTTTCCACCAGATGCAGATACATATTTTAAAGTAGGAAGAAAAACAGTAGCTTGATTATGAATCATACATAATAATTATATGAATCAATAACAATGATTATAATTCATTATAACTCAACTGTACCTCTGTATGTTCCTCCTCCAGATGAGAATGTGCCCACTAGCACTCTGGCTCCAAAGGACTCCCTGTACAGGTCCGGGTAGTCCTCCCCAATGATCTTGATGTTCCTGCTCAGCAGCCCAACGTCCGCCGACAGCCTGTAGGTCCTCGCAGTGCCCTGGACACTGTGGGTCTCCCCTGAGGGCAGGACAGAGAGAGTGAGAGAGAGAGAGAGAGAGAGAGAGAGAGAGAGAGATTTACTTCTGTTGCTGTTGATGCTGTAATTGTTATATATTGTTACATTTATAATTATTATTTTTTTAATATTATTATTATTTTACATATTATATTGTATATGTATGCTTTGGCAATAATTGCATTTGTATTTCATGCCAATAAAGCAACTTAAATTGAAACTGAGTGAAAGAGCGGGAGAGAAAGTGAGAGAGAGAGAGAGAGAGAGAAAGAAAAAGGTAGAGAGAGGTCTCAAGGTCATTCAAGGTCATGGGGCCTTCTCGGTTTCCAATGCCATTGGCCCAGAGCTGGTCGTCGCGGCGACGTTCCGAGGGACTGACCGATGTGGGTGTGGGACAGAGACTGGTTGAGGGTCAGGGTACGCCTGTCCGTCGACACGGCCGCGATCTTCCGAGTTTCCGTCTCCCAGGGGTCGTAGCTGGTGGTCGATATCACGACGTCATCCCCCACCTACAGCGGAGTGTGCGCGCACAAGAGAGAGAAATCGAGCGTTAGCGTTCACGGGTTCAAGGAACGCTCGCGCTTTTAAGATAAATTAAATTCCTTACGTCAAATTGGTTTGTGTTCCACAGTATGACATCTACAGAACCAGCAACCCAGACGTGGGTCAAATACGCATTTGTTTTGGATTCAAAAACTTTTCTACGCTTTACTGATCTTGTCTGGTGTATTGGAACCAATGAAATACTCTCAAAAAGTGCAAACCCCGCCTTCTGGTCATATTGGCTCGCTCAATTACACCAGGCAAGATCAATAGAACACAGAAAAGAATTTGAATCCAAAGTAAATATGTATTTGACCCAGGTCTGCCAACAACACATCTTTACTAACAGTACGTAGTTATAGTTACATTACCACTTACTGCTTGTGACTTAGATAATACAGATGTATTTGACAGCACAGTCATGATTAACAGAGAGCAGTGCTGTGGGTGACATCACACAGTAATGTGATGTAGTTCCTGTGGTAGTGTACATGGTTGATATCTCGGTAATGACCTGCCAGTCCACGGTCTCCTGCAGGGACAGAGTGGTGGATCCAGCTGCAGCCGTGCTGCGCAGTTTGGTGCGGTATATACTGTGAGGCATCCCGTAGAGATCCAGCAAACCGAACACACCTGCAATACAGCGCACAGCAAGCTTTCAGCACAAACGTCTATCACCGCAGCAGGAGCTGAATGTGGCTAACGGGCTAACATGGCTTACCGAGCGCCTTCGCTCCCTGAATGTGGCTAACGGGCTAACGTGGCTTACCGAGCGCCTTCGCTCCCTGAATGTGGCTAACGGGCTAACATGGCTTACCGAGCGCCTTCGCTCCCTGAATGTGGCTAATGGGCTAACATGGCTTACCGAGCGCCTTCGCTCCCTGAATGTGGCTAACGGGCTAACATGGCTTACCGAGCGCCTTCGCTCCCTGAATGTGGCTAACGGGCTAACATGGCTTACCGAGCACCTTCGCTTCCTGAACGTGGCTAACGGGCTAACATGGCTTACCGAGCGCCTTCGCTCCCTGAACGTGGCTAACGGGCTAACATGGCTTACCGAGCACCTTCGCTCCCTGGTTGGGCCCGGACGGCAAAGGCCAGTCTGGGGTGAAGTGGTTTCCCCGGAGAACAATGCGCAGGTCGCCTCTGAAAGGCTCATCTGGCCATCCCGCGATTAGCCTTCCGCCCTGTTAGGACATATTCGATTCACACACAACTCAGTTTCATTTATATAGTGCTTTTTACAGAGACACTGTCACAAAGACGAGTTACACTGGAAGCACACAAAAGAAAATCGGGCAAAAAAAAAAACAGAACCACCGAAAAGAGAGAAATTGAGGTCAAATAAACCGCCAGTGGGAAGGAAAAAATTCCCCGATGGGAAGAAATATTGGGAGGAACAGGACTATAGAGGGAGAGCCCATCCCCCACTGGCAGGCCTGGTGTAAATGCTGGTAAAACGGCTGCCCAAGTAGAGAGATGTATAGTAGTAACATAGGGGCTGAACCAAAACCTCAAAGCTACAGGTCCCATCAGCACAATGTGGTTAGTTTAGCAGAAGAATGCCCTGTTTATCAACAGGTAAATGGACGCGCGTGATTGACCTGAACGGAGATGTACGTTGCGTTCACAGTGATTCTTCTGTATTGGAGAGCGCTTCCGGCAGTCGATGCGGACGTCTTATTCATGGTGTCTGGGATTTCCAGGACTCCAAGGACCGTAACCCTTCCCAGGGAGGGAATGGCGATATCCATAACAAGCCAAACCCCTACCGAAATCAACAAAGCGGGTTCACCGACGTCAGTTACAACGGCCAACTGCACTTACATTTACAAACATGGCTTACAGAGGGAACAGAACAGAACAGAACAGAACACTCCTCGTTACCTATAGGAACCACCACGTCCGATCCTTCTACTGGTACTTTAAAGTTATTTTCGGGGGACGACTTCCAGAAAGTCTCATTGGACCAATACCTAGAAGCAAAATGAAGGGGAAAAAAATCAGTCTTCACCTTTTTCTACAAACATACAGTTGAAACCACTGAATGCAGAGGTCGTTTAATTGCACTAATTGTGCACAAATGGGTTAATTACTTTATAATAATTTAATATACTTTTATTTTATTATTGTAATTTTATATTTTATATCATTTTAGCTCATATCTGAATAAAAAGTGGAACCCTGTTCGTCATCTCGTAGATGAGATGATTCTTCTTCTGTTTTCTGTCAGGTATGATCTCAACAGGCCCGGTGATTGTGTGCGCTGGCATGCTGTAGTACAGTGGCATTCATTCAAATTTAACAGTCAGAAAAGGCGGGGCTCGGCATTGCCACTTGCCACCCGCCCAGACAGTTTTTCTCAGAGCTCTGGGCCGGTCATTTTAGGATTTTAGTGGCCCGCTTTCCCAGTGGGTAAAGAAAAACCCAGAATACTTTTTTTTTTTTTTACTGTGAAATGATATGACAGTATAACTATCTAACTATCAGTATAACTATGCTAAACTACAACTGCTTTCTTTGTGATTAAGCATGCAGAATGCTGGCAATTTGTTCAGCAAATTGGTTTTGTTCATAAGCAGTTGAAAAAATTTGAATACAAAAAGTTAAATGAAACGAAATTGCGCATTACCAGCTATTTGTGTCTGACTTATAATTTAGACACGCCTGAATGGGAACACTGGATTGGCAGCATCGAAGCCTGGTGATTTTGAACGGGACGGCAGTTTCAGCATGCAGGCCACTAACACCACTGTGAAAACCACTGGCCCTGATGGACAGTGGGAAATTGACCTGATTGTGAACCCCAAAAATGTAACCCACGAGTGGTCCGCCGGTCTTCGGGACGGGACGGGCGGCAGGGTGGCTGGCGGGGGCGGGGGTGGCGGGATGCAGCCCTCGTAGAAGCAGCGGTACACCTGGAAGTCCACGCCCACGTCCACCTGGGCAGGGTCCACGCTGGAACGCCTCCTCCTCTGGGTCTGCTTCCCGGACACTGTCGGACGGAGGGGGAGTCCGCAGCCAATGAGACGGCAGCATTAAGAGCGCCGCGCTGCCACTGACACACATCCCTCACACGAAGAGCGCGCACAGCCTTTTCACATGAGATTTTTAACATTTTCACGTTAACAAAAATGTAAATACATTTTTACCCTTTCGCATGTGAACTTAACCTTTTTATCTTCCCAATCCGCCTTGAATTAAAATATGTTAACAAAAATGTAAATAAATTTGTACCTTTTCATTTGTGAATTATGCATTTTCATGTGGTCAGATTTTTCCACATATGAAAAGAAAATTGGTCACATGACATCATGTGAAATTAGCTTCTTCACATGTGAGTCACATTTATTCACATGTGCCAGGCTTTTTTCACATGTGAACTACAATTTACACATGTGAATACAAAAAAATGGCACTTTAAATAAATAGCATAGGTTAACTTTTTCTGCTTCTTATGAATGGCATTAATTATATAGTTCAAGAGTACATTTCACTTGTCGGATGTACATGATACGATGATTTTCATATGCTTAGTTTTTTTTTTTGTAAGGGATACTCTTCCCTGACTATGCCTTATTTGCATGTGTGGTTTTTCAAACAAAGACTGATGTTGCAGTGCACAGTACAAGGCTCATAATTAATTTGAATTTGGATGGATGGATGGATGGATGAATTCTGTGACATGCCTGACTCGCCCAGAATAGAAATGACACATCTACTGGATCAGAACATTAAAATAATCATAAAAGATCCTGATGGAAGGACTCAGGGATAAAAGCAACAAAAAAAAGTTAAAACACACAATTGTATAAACACACAAATATAAAAACAAGCCGAAGAGTAGGACTCACCCATGTAATAAACGGTTTTGGAGGTTTCGTTGAAGAACCAGTCCCCGTTCACGTTCGTACTGAAATCCAGGGGTTGCTTGGAGGCATTTCTGTAATCCACTATGCGGAACTTGTCTGGACTCTGGGTCAGGTTGTGGTTGACAATGACGTAGTCTTGTTGCTGAGAGGTAGGGGGATAATAGTCAAAATTAAACTATCGGCATACGACACTTTTGGCTATGGGTCATTTGTGGATACATTTTTTACATGATAATATATGACTACATTGAGAACAACTAGACTCATGGTGTAACACGAATGCCGGTGTCTACTAACCGGAAAGCAGTTTTGCAAAATCAGCTCAATAGACTAAGTGTCTACCAGGGATGTTCTAGCCCAGAAGAGCTGCTTCATTGTCATTGGCCATCTCCGTGGCCGAGATTCGTTTCTGGGGTGTTGCTGATTGAATTGCTTTCATAATCATTCATTCATGGCCATGTGTGAAATTATTACAGTAGAATGTGGATCAATTTTAACTTGTCTAAGTGAATTGTAATGGGCAAGGAGTTGGTCTTGTAACCCAAAGGTCGCAGGTTCAATTCACCAGTAGGCCACTGCTGTTGTACCCTTGAGCAAGGTACTTAACTCAGGGCATTGCTTCAGCATACATCCAGCTGTATAAATGGATCCAATGTAAATGCTATGTGTAAGTTGCTCTGGATAAGAGCATCTGCTAAATGCCTGTAATGTAATGTAATATTTGATATGCGCTTCATAAATTCCCTTAAATTTGAATTGATTCCCACATTAACTATTAATACTGCAGATACTCCAAGTTATTGGACCAATATATAAATATGAAAAAAAATTTTACACCGCCATTACGGGGGGGGGGGGGTGACTTTGCACAGTCACTACCTGTCATATTTTAGTGTAAATAAATATGAAAAATCACACGGTACACACATTGCTTTAGAATTCTTGGTTCTGGTGTGCATGGGTTATCACATGAACCCTTTGAAACAGGAGATTCACCTACCTTGAATCCATAAAACTTGGCAGTGTAGGAAATGTTTGTGATGTGATCCACATGGTCAAAATACCAGTTGTAGGTTTTTTTAGAAGGAATCAGTGCCATCCAGCCATACTTGTGGGTCATTCTTTTCTTTAAATATGGAACTGCACTGGAGCCTATAGAGAAAATAAGAAAAAAAACACACACCATCATTCAGGGCAAAATGTCTCTGCTCCATCAGTGACAATAATGTGCTGTAGAAAACAACTAACACTTGCATTTGCTTCCAGGTCAAAGTTTGGAAAAGTGTCCAAGTCTGTGTCAAATTTCACGAAGAGTACAAACAGTAGCATCGGCACTAGAAACGTACACGCAATAAATCAGCTAATTCAGGAAAACACCTACTTCTTCAGAAACCTAAAAATATCAAAATTGAGGAAGTTTCTTTACAGTCAGTTTCACAACTGGCAACAGAGAGAGGGCACCTCGAAGAAGCATTATTCCAACACTAATACAAACTATGAGAAAGGGGTAACAGAGTATGAGAAGTGGGTAACAGACTATGAGAAATGGGGTAACAGACTATGAGAAGTGGGTAACAGACTATGAGGAATGGGGTAAGAGACTATGAGAAAGGGTGTAACAGAAGCATGGAGCTAGCCATGGGTCTGGGGTGCACAGACGGTGCCATACCGTGTGAGTTGGTCAGGATGACGTCCTTGGCTTGCAGGGAGGAGGGCGAGGGTCCGTTGAAGGCCAGGCGGTGGAAGTTGACCGTGTGATCGCAGACGAAGCCCGGATAGCCCACGCTCCATGCCGCCCCCTGCGTGCAGTGGGCGGGGTCCAGCAGACGGCTCTGTGGCACCACCTTGTGGTCGGCGTGACCTGCGGGACGCAAACCCAGCGGCTCGGAACACGGCGGGATCGCGGGTGCTCACGCTCAGGAGCACCGTGGCCTAAGCCCAAACTCGGCTCGGTAACCACGCGGTGGGAGCAAAGCTATTGATCGCAAGACTGCGATGCTTTCCGGAGTGGCAGTTGTGATGTTGAGATTTTGGAAAGAGGAGGCATGAATTCAAAATCGTGAGAAGAGAATTTGTGAGAAAAGCAGAAACTGATTGGCTCTGAAATATTGTTGATGTGTCTACACAATCCTTCAGTAAAAGTAGAAATGTGGCCAAAAATACGTTTTTCGGAACGTTTATTGGGAATTGGATATGAGCTTAAGAAACAAAATTTCAGGAATTTGGAAAGCAAGCCCAGGAATTGTTTGGCTCTACAGCCCATGATGTTACACACATACATCAGAGCTCGGAGATAGAGGCTTATGAACCAGATCTAAATAAGACACAGGCTACCGACTGCTCATACAACTCAGGTGGATGGACTTACGTTCTCTAGAGTTTTTTAGGCCAGCCCAGGTAAGAGCGCCGCAGCGAGCCGTAATGGTGATTACCTGTGAGGGAGCCGTCCAGGTCGATCAGCACCACCTCGTGCTCCCACCGGAACCCGGCCTTGTTGGGGGCGTTGAAGTACCGGACCCCGCCGAACCTGCCGCTCCAGCCCCCGCAGAGGTACTCGCACGTCCCGTCTATCCGCGCCACCCCGACGGCGGCGCAGGAGGGCCTGTCGAAGTTGACGAAGGTGGTGGAGAGGACGCTCAAGCCGTCGTCCAGCGGCAGGATGACCCCCCGCGCGGTGCAGTACCCGTCGCCCAGGCCCAGCTCGTCCACGTGCCCCACGACGGTGCAGTTCTTCACCACCGCCCCCACGTCCTCCCCGAAGCCCCGCACGAAGTTGGGGAAGATCCGCTTGGCCTCGATGCCCGCCTTCTCGTTGTTGACCACCAGGAAGTCGGCGAACTGCACCGCCCCCACGTTGACCCACTCCGCCCCCTTCTCGCAGTTCCAGGCGGTCAGGCCGCGGAAGACGGCCGGCTCCGGCCTGCTGGAGCCGCAGCTGCCGCCGCGGACGGGGAAGTACTCCTGGAAGATCCACAGGCCGAACCAGCCCTGCGAGTGCACCGTGTTGTTGTAGAACTCCCCGAGCGGGACCTTCTTCTGGCAGACGCTGGGGTCGAAGGACGGGCCGTCGGGGTTGTCGTGCATGCGGTACCAGAACCCGAAGTGCGTCCCGCCGGCGGCGGCGTTGTGCCGGATGATGTTGTTGGGGTTGGTGACCCAGTAGGCGGCGGGCGTGACGTCGTCGTTCAGCAGGCTGGTGCTCTGCTTGACGAACACGGCCAGGTTGTACTGCAGGATGTTACCCGTCTCGATGCCGTCCTCGATGAAGAAGGCGCCGCCCATGATGTCGTAGATGACGTTCCTCTCCACCAGCAGGTTGTGGGTGTTGTGGATGGTCACCGCTCGGTTGTAGGTCTGGTGGATGGCGCACCCTCGCACGTAGGACTTGTAATGCAGGTCTCCCATCAGGTGCCAGTGGATGGGGTAGCGGCCTAGCTGGAAGGCCTGGCCGGCATGAAAGACCTGGAGGAAGGAGAGACGAACGGGTCGTGACTCGATGGCTTACCGAGCCTTCCGCTGCATCCATCAAGGTGAAGTTCTGAATGACATTTAAAAACCAGAACTGCTGCCATCTCCAACTGCAACCCAGCTTATACGTAACTCAAGCCTGTTGCGAGCACGAGCCCAGTCTGAGCGCTAAAGCAAGATGAGAATGTTCTGGAGTTATTTGAACAAGTAACGGTTGGGTTCCTCTTACTGTAATTATGTTAACAACCAACTGGGTCAATAATCGCAGACAAAGAAGAGAGAGAGAGATCCTCACCAGGGAACAGCTGCCTACGGAGGAGACACCTCCAAAAGCGCTCTGAGACTGCGCTACTGCACCGTAGGGCACCGTTAAAGATAAATGCTAATGGAGGATGGCTTTAATCTTGTAATATTTGAAAAGGTATGAATACGAATGGTTTACCTCCACATGTTCGATTCTTCCTATCGCCAGATTCTCGCTGGGTCTGGGGGCGTGGAACATAATGCAGCCTCCGAACTGATCGCTTCCGATCTCCTCGCCGAACCGGCCCTGGAAGCACGTCTGGGTGGCAAACTCGCCTGGAAGCGGAAAATGAATCAAACCCTCCGAATAAACAGTTTTTTTTTTCATTTGTATAAACGTTTTGAAATGTGAAAAAACAAATCGACTTATTGAATTAAAACAGCGTGCGACAGCGAGACACCAAGAGCAAACTTAGTGTTAAAGGGACATTTCGCTTTGGGGGTAACGCGAGTCTTCTTTTGTGGAGCCGACCCCCACGGTAGTTGCATAGCGCGGACGCTAGCAAGTTTGCGCTTTACAACGATTCGTTTCAGAGGGCTCCCGAAAAAACGAATGGGAGTGCACTGGGACCGTGAGAACCAGGAGGGAAGGGCGATGCCGTTAAGGGACAGCGGCAAGGGACTAGCTGATGTCACTAGCGTTCACGCTGCACAAGTACAACAGGGTAGTCCCCACAGAACGACTCGTGTTCTGCCAAGGAGAAGTATCCCTTCAATGCTGCTGAGCCCTTCGGCATATCACTCGGCAGGCCGCACCTGTGTCGAACCCTTCGGGGCAAGCCTTGATCCTGTCGTTCCACTCGACGTTCTCGGATCCTCGGACCACGACGTTCCGGGTGAGGAGGCCGACCTCGGCTCGCCCCTCGAACACCGTCCCGTCGGGCAGCGTGACGGACACCCCCAGGTGGGTGTACCTCAGGGGCTCCGTCAGGTTGAGAGTCCTTCCGTCCGCCGACACCGCGCGTATCCTCCTCACCTCGTTCTCCCGCTGGCTGTGTCTGCGAGACGTGAATTTGTAAAAAAAAATAAATGAATAAATAAAATGAACCAACCAACCAAAGTACATCATTTCAATATCAGTTCAGACAATTCAGGAAATGGACTGAAACTTTGAAGCATAGGTTTTCTGGAATGTATTTTCAAAATTCCAAGTCGGTGTTCCAGAGCATTGTTTTTAATTATCCGTAGTGATTGTTACACCAGCATTAGGATGTTCAGTTAAGAACATTCTAATCACCTGTTTGTGATCTCACACCTTAATGAACGTAACAACAAAAATAATAACACTACAGAACATCGTAAGTATTTTCGCCATAAATTAACCTAAAGGTGTCCTAAAGACGTACCTGTGACCCGTGGAAGCGATGACGATTTCATCCCCAACGTTCCACGTGACGGACTGCCTCAGGGTCAGCGTGGTGGCTCCGGCAGAGGCCGTCTCGGCCAAGTGCGTCCAGGGAACCGGGACAGGTATGCCTGGGGGACCGCGGGAGATTTAGGGCACCCGTCTCAAAAGAGCACCTCAGAACTTTTCCACCGTTGACTGGACGGACACTTTACTCTGGAGTAGGAAAGCAGCTTCCTAGGCAAGAGCTTCCCCCGCTTTCATAACACACTGGGCCAGGAAGTCTGTGTCAGTAACAACCCGGAGAAACAGCCCTGGCACACAGGGATAAGCAATGCTTTCACCCTGTGCTCCTTACGGAGGTGAGCGCATATATTTAGCATTAAGCAAGAGATGGCTTTAGCGCAATGCTAAAGCTGGGTGCTCAGCTGGGGGGCTAACTGAGTGTCTTGATCAGTGGAGAGTGGTCAGCATCCTTATCCTTACACTCTCAGGGAAATAAGGAATGAAAAAGTGCCTAAAATAAGCTAAAAATGCTTGTCACTGGGGGGCATCCTTTAAATACATAAAACTGTACCCCTGGCCAGTGATACATTATGAATTTGTGCCTTTTTTTTTTGCTTGTTAAAGGTGCTGATCAATTCCCAGAAATAATAGAACATAATAGTACTTCCAGGGTACATTTGGGAAATTTGGTTTTGGTTTCTCCACGGCACCCTTGTATTTGTGTGAGAGTGTAAAAGTGGCGGTTAGGGGGTGGAGCGGGCGCGGTACCGTGCAGGTCCAGAGTGCCCTCCCTGATGCCCAGGGTCTTGGTGCCGTAGATGGGCAGCTCCTGGGAGCGCAGGTGCCCGTGAAGCGTGATGATGGCCTTGTGCCGGAAGGGCGCCGTCTCCGTGCCGACCTGAGGCGGGGAGAGACCGGGAGAGCGCTGTCAGGACGCCCCGCGGCGGAACCGGGAACGGAAACCTTTTTCCCCGAAATCGGCGGCGACGGATCGATCTGTACGGCACCTGGAGGACGCCCCCGTCGGTGATTAGAATGTTCTCCGCCTGCAGTTCGATATCGGCCTCGTCGAACACCAACGTCCCACCTGCACACGCAACGACAAAACAAACATCATTAGTGAGGAATATCAGAGTTTTCTTTATACATGGGGGGGAGGGGGCTTTACAATGATACTTGCGACATAGCTCAGGAGGTAAGAGCGGTTGTCTGGCAGTCGGAGGGTTGCCGGTTCGATCCCCCGCCCTGGGCGTGTCGAAGTGTCCCTGAGCAAGACACCTAACCCCTAATTGCTCCCAACAAGCTGATTGGTACCTTGCACGGCAGCCTTTCACCGTTGGTGTGTGAGTGTGTGTGTGAATGGGTGAATGAGAGGCATCAATTGTAAAGCGCTTTGGATAAAAGCGCTATACAAATGCAGTCCATTTACCATTTACTTATACAGTAAGTATCGCTAATACATACTAACTAGAACAGATTTGAACACACCTTGAATGAGAAGCATCTTTAACACTGGCGTGCTGGTGTCCAGCAGGATGGTTTGACCCTTGGTGACGACGACGAACATCCCGGCCTCGGGGGGCGACAGGCCCCCCCAGGTGTACTTGGAGGACCAGACGTCGATGTAGAAGAAGTCAGCGTTTTTCTGCAGACGAGAGCGCGCAGCACAGGCGAGTCAGCAGGGCGGTACGAAACGCTCAATTGCAAAGTGCAGACGGTTAGTTAACACCGCGTCTGGCGTTAGGCTACATCAGGGGTGTCAAACTGAAGGGCTAAGATGGCTGCCGGTGTATGCCGGCGTTTCTGGTTTTCTTTCGATGGCCAATCTGGGCCTTGGAAACAGTGTGTGTGCGTGTGTGTTTAGTCTGTGATTTAAATGAATCACAAGTGCCGAAACGCGCCAGAAAGCGGCGGACACCGGGGACACTTTGGAGCCTGACACCCCTGAGCTGCGCCAGCGTTGGGTGCACTGACCGCGTTCGCGAAGCCCCTCTCCTTGACGTGGACCCGCACTTCGGCCTCCTGCGACCTGGGCTGGGCGTTGGTGACGCAGACGATGTGGGTGTCGTTGGCGGACTCGACGTCGCACGCGGAGCCGGCTATCGTCACGGCGATCGCGCTGCCGTTTGAGCTGCGGGGGGGGGGGGGGACAGAAGGCGTCGGCATTAGCGTCTGACGGCCGCTCCCCTGGGTTTATATTCGCCATCGCGCTTTGTTAATTCGAGGCATTGAGGAGCACAGGATGATCTAACAGGTCTTAAAAACGTCCCCGGAAGGCATCGCCAGCGTACAGTTACCGGCTCGGCGAGATTCTGCAGGGCCTTTTTAAAAAAATTAAAAAGACAAACAAAAACCCCGTAACCTGAGAAAGACGCGGGGAGGTTTCCGCAAACGGCGTTTGAGCCGCGCTGGTTGCCCGTGAGGAGCCGCGCCCGTCGCCTCCCTCCCCACATTGTGCGGGCGGGGCGTGGCAGGGGCGGGATCGGGAGGTACCTGAAATTGGAGCCCGTTATTGTGAGCCTGGTGCCTCCGGCGGTCCCCCCTCTGCGGGGCGACACCACCGCGATGGCGGGCGTCAGCGCGGACTCGTAGGCGAAGGCGTCGGACAGCGACGCCGAAGCGTTGGACTGCAGAACCTCCACTGCGCAGACCAGCCGCGCCGCAGTGCCTGAAATGGACAGAAACGCATTTTTTTTTAAAATTCCTTTTTCTTCCCCCATTCACTTCGTATTGCTCGCACCAACAAGAATTGTGGATCTTAATTGTCACCGTTGTCAGAGTCTAGTCCTGGAAGGTCGCAGAGTTTTCTGCTTTTGGGTGGTGTTTCAGCTCAAGCGACACGATTAAGCAGCCGATTGGCTGAACAGTCACACACACCTCGTGTTCTCAAGCCCCTAACTGGCCGCTGGACAGGAACCGCAAATAACTGCAGACACACTGCGGCCCTCCAGGACTGGGGCTGGACAACCCCGTTTCACGTCAAGCAGCTGACGTTAGCGTGCGTGTCAGACTATCTTGTTTCTCCTTAATGTATGCTATCATAGTAAAGGCTTTTTATCTGCATTTTGTTCAATGGACTTAAGTGGACTTGATCCTGAGTTTGGTTACACTGTTGTAAGTCGCTCTGGATAAGAGCGTCAGCTAAATGCCTATAATGTAATGTAATGTAATGTGTGAATGCGCAAGTAGCTTTGCGCTTCCCGTTGAGAGCGGACGAGCGCATTTCTCCCTTACCGTTGTTCGGTGGGACCTCGCAGGACAGAAGAGTGGACCGCGACGCCTCCCTCCGCACGGGACACTCCTTCCCGCAGACCAGCACCTGCGCTGAGCGAGGGTCGAACCCGGAGCCGAGCACGCTCAGAACGGAGCCGCCGCCGTAGCCCCCTGCGCAGGCAAAACCGCGCAGATCAGTCGCGCAGGACCGACGACCCGATCGAGCGCCGCTGTGTCATCCAGTGTGCAAACGCTCACACCCTTCAGTGTGTAAACGCTCACACCCCTTTCAGTGTGCAAACGCTCACCCCCTTCAGTGTGCAAATGCTCACACTGACACTCACACCCTATAGTGAGTAAACGCTCACACTGACACTCACACCCTATAGTGAGTAAACGTTCACACTGACACTCACACCCTATAGTGAGTAAACGCTCACACTGACACTCACACCCTTCAGAGTGCAAACGCTCACACTGACACTCATACCCTTCAGTGTGCAAACGCTCACACTGACACTCATACCCTTCAGTGTGCAAACGCTCACACTGACACTCATACCCTTCAGAGTGCAAACGCTCACACCCTATAGTGAGTAAACGCTCACACTGACAACACTCACACCCTTCAGTGTGCAAACGCTCACACCCTATAGTGAGTAAACGCTCACACTGACACTCACTCCCTTCAGTGTGCAAACGCTCACACTCTTCACCCTTCAGTGTGCAAACGCTCACATCCTTCAGTGTGCAAACGCTCACACCCCTTTCAGTGTGCAAACGCTCACACCCCTTTCAGTGTGCAAATGCTCACACTGACACTCACCCCCTTCAGTGTGCAAACGCTCACCCCCTTCAGTGTGCAAACGTTCACACCCTACAGTGTGCAAACGTTCACACCCTTCAGAGTGCAAACGCTCACACCCTATAGTGTGTAAACACTCACACCCTTCAGTGTGCAAACACTCACGTCGTTCAGTGTGCAAATGCTCACACCCTATAGTGAGTAAACGCTCACACTGACACTCACACCCTTCAGTGTGCAAACGCTCACACCCCTTTCAGTGTGCAAACGCTCACACCCCTTTCAGTGTGCAAACGCTCACACTGACACTCACCCCCTTCAGTGTGCAAACGCTCACCCCCTTCAGTGTGCAAACGCTCACCCCCTTCAGTGTGCAAACGTTCACACCCTTCAGAGTGCAAACGCTCACACCCTATAGTGAGTAAACGCTCACACTGACACTCACCCCCTTCAGTGTGCAAACGCTCACCCCCTTCAGTGTGCAAACGTTCACACCCTTCAGAGTGCAAACGCTCACACCCTATAGTGAGTAAACGCTCACACTGACACTCACACCCTTCAGTGCGTAAACGCTCACACTCTTCACCCTTCAGTGTGTGAGAGGGCGAGCGTGCGGTGCGCGTGCGTCGGTACCTTGGCTCGGCAGGACGCCGGTGAGGGACCAGTGGTACTCGAAGGAAGCCTGCGAATCCGCGTTCCCCTTGACGGCGTGGTGGAGCACGACCGGGAACGTTCCCCCGGCCCGCTCCCCGACCGTGCACCGAATCTGCGCGTCAGAGAGGGAGGACACGTTGCACCGCGCGCCGCCGACGGTCACGGAGACGTGCTGGAGGTCCGCGCCGAATCCCGACCCGGAAACGGTGATCTCTGTCCCGGTGGATCCTGCGACATTCGGAGAATAAATAATCAGAAACAGAAATTTACACCGTGCGGCGGCCATCTTGTCTTGTCTGTCAAAGGGATGAGTAAAAGTGGCATAGAAACATATATCTTATGTGAGCACTGGGCCTGTTTTTATAAAGCTTCTTAGACTGCTGATCCAGGATTAGGCCACCACTGTCTATGCCCCAGACTTATCCATCATGAGCGAAGAAGGCCCAGCTGATCCTAGATCAGCACTCCTATAGAGTGTTTACAGTTTGTAGCCCTAAAACCCAGAAGTAAGTTCGCTTTTTTGAGCCCTCGTCAGATTTCCAATGATTTTTTCCCATAAGGTTTTAGTTTTTTTGCCAAAAGTAAGGTCTGTGGTGAACGTGAGCCTAAGAGATAAATACACCCATTAATATCATCACCGTGGATTTCCAAGCTGTTAGGTGCTTTTAAAAAGTAAGTTGCTACAAGTTGCTATATTGAAACTACAACAATGGTCGCTTTCCGGCAACCGCCACAGAAGCTTCCATACTAGCCCGCCTGCACGTGACAACCGTTGTAGTTTCAACACAGCAACTTCTTAGCAACTTACTTTTTTAAAGCGCATAAAGGCTTCGAAATCCACGGTTGCGATATCAATGGGTGTAATTTATCTTGTAGAACAAAACATGAAACTCTCTTCGACGTGCGTTAGCCACAGACCTTATTTTCGACAGAAAAACGAAATCCCAGTGGGAAAAATGAATGGGAAATTTGACCGAGGGAACCCATGGCGGAAGTAACTCCCGAGTTGGCCTACCAAAATACGTAATCACTGTAACGGTCCTGTCGTGCTTCAGGAGGACCGGGGAGTCATACCTGCCGCTGGGTCTACTGCTGTGATCGTTGGCGTCTCTGACAGGGAGTAGGTGAAGTTGAGCGGCGGGTACTCCACCGAGAGGACGCGGATGTTCACCGGCACGGTGCCCGCGGCGTGAGCCGCCGTCAGGCAGGACACCTCCCCCGGCAGCACCCGCTGCAGCCAGCAGGGGGCGCCGCCGACGGTCACCGAGGTGTTCCCCGGCACGAAGCCGTTTCCCGCCAGGAGCAGGGCCGTCCCGCCCCTGAGGCTCCCGGCGCTCGGGGCGAGGGAGGCGAGGGCCCGGCTGTGCAGCGTGGCGGAACCCGTCGCCAGGCCCCGGCTCGCGATCACCACCGTCAGGGCGTGGTCGCCCGCGGGCACGTGGCCGACGGCGAGGGCGACGGTGTCGTCCGTCACGGCCGTGACCTCCAGGCGCACGCCGCCCGCGTAGACCTCCACGTCGGCCGGGCTGCTCCCGAACCCGGAGCCGGAGACGTTCACCGCGGTGGAGCCGCCGCTCACGGTGTCCGGGGAGACGCCCGTGACCCGGGGGTCCAGGTCGGGGGAGTACCGGAAGGCGCAGCCGGACCGGCAGGAGGCCGCGATTCCGCCCACGCGGACCGCCACCTCCCCCGCGCGCGCCGAGGCGGGCGAGGTCCGGCACGTGAAGGAGGTGTAGTTGGCGGACAGGACGCGGCACGGCCTCCCGGCCACGGTCACCGCCGTCCGTCCGTCCGCCGCGAACCCGGAGCCTCGGACGGTGAGCCGGGTGCTCCCGGCGGTGCCGCCGGCGTCGGGGCTCGCCGAGTCGACGACGGGCAGAACCACGAAGCTCCGCCCGAACACGCTGGGCGCCGCGTTCACGGCCGCGCCCACGCCGGCGACCAGGACGGCGACGGGGTGGGCGACGCCCACTCCCAAGCCGCTGTCCGGCGAGAGACGACAGCTCATCTGGCCCGTGGTGCTGTTGGTCACCTGACAAGGGCTCCCCCCAACTGTCACCTGTTTAAAACGGAACGGGGTTTCGTCACAACGCCAAACGCGTCCTGACAAAACGTACCGCCAACGATGACTACCGAAATGTAAAACGTAAAAAGTAAATATGCAAAAGTACATTTTATAAAATTTTCACTTTCATGTAATGTAATGTGTAGCAGAGTCACTTCCATCTGAATTCAGTAAATTCTTGAATTAAATGACTTCAAAAATCCAATAATGAACAGGAAAAAAAAAAAACTTTTCAATTGAATTTTTAAAAAATTATTTAAATTAATATTAATATTCATATTAATATTCATCAGCTCCGGTGACTGCAGGCGCCGCACCTCGTTGGCACAGCTGGCGTTGCCGAAGCCCGTGCCCTCGATGTGGATGACGTCGTGGAAGGTGCCGCTGCCGGGCCGGATGTGGTGCACCACGGGGGAGAGGCAGCCCAAAAAGCTGAAGTAGAACCCGTCCGCGGGCGCCTCCGCGAACCCGGAGCAGTCCGGAACCGAAGAGACGCACTCCGCCGCCGACCTCGCGTCGCGGAGCGGGGCGCCTGAATTTAAACATTCAAACGCACAACAACAACGGCAACAGCGGTGAGAGTCAAAACTCCACAGCGAAGACAGCTACGCGTCACATTACAGGCATTTAGCAGACACTCCATTACAGGCATCCATTTATACAGCTGGATATATATACTGAAGCAATGCAGGTTAAGTACCTTGCTCAAGGGTACAACGGCAGTGTCCTATCCGGGAATTGAACCTGTGACCTTTCGGTTACAAGACCAGTTCCTTACCCACTATGCCACACTGCAGCTACGGGTTACTCAAATGAGCCGGACTGAAAAACAGCAGCACGAATAGCTGGAGGAAAAAGCAGGTGATCTGAACCAGCACAACAGAAAACAAGACCAGGTCAAAACTTAGTATACGGCTGGACCGGCCGACCAATGGCGTAACTTCATAACTCGGCCAACCAATGGCGTAACTTCATAACTCGGCCGACCAATGGTGTAACTTCATAACTCGGCCGACCAATGGTGTAACTTCATAACTCGGCTGACCAAAGGTGTAACTTCATCACTCATTCACTCAGTCACTCAGTCAGTCACAGACATTCGCGTTCGTAGGGCTGGCCCCGCTGTTGCGGTCCAGCCAAAAACCAAAAGCTCTGGTAATGTTTTTCAGAGCGGGGAAGTGGTGCAGCTACCTGGCCGGTATTGGGCCTCGATCCCTCCGACGGTGAGGTTCACCCGGCCGCGTCTGTCCTCCAGGGCTAGCACTTTCACCACCCCTTGCAGGAACTTCTGGCTGCTGGCGTCCACGAACCCGCTGCTGTAGTAGTACACGCCCGGGGCTGTGAACCGGTGGCTAAAAAACCCTGCAACCCATCGAAAAATGAACAAAAAATTTTAACAAATACAACACGTTTTACATTCAAAGTTTATTTGAATTCTGGAAGACGTTACTAGGACCACTACTCCAGATACAGACACTCTTTAACCTTCATAAACTTTTCTTATTTTACTGTAATAGTGACTACTTATTTGGCTGCAACTGAATTAGTTTCAGTCAGGGACAGACCAGCTGAAGGTATCATAATACCAAATGTAGCATCAGTGAGTATTTAAAAAAAATAAGTAAACATGACAGCTGTAAAACTGTGCAATGTTATCTATGTTACCCATCTATATCAAGCAAACATTTCATGTAAAACACACAGGAAAAAACATCAGTGTGTTAAACAAACTCTGATTTAATCCCAATTAGACTCTAGCCATATTGTATATAAACAGCTGGGCTGATTTAGCATTGCGCGTTTAGCTGTGTTAAAGACTTTGTTTAGGCGCAGTTCAGTGATGGAGTGTGCGGGACGCGTCTTCGCCGTACCGGACTCAGTCTTGGCGTCTCCGCTGGTGAAGGACACCCCGTCGTAGGCGGTGCTGCTGGGACTGGCGACGCTGTAGACCCCGTACCCCAGTCCCGTGACAAAGGGCGGGGCGTCCCATCGCCACGCCACCGTGTCCCCCACCGACACCGTCAGGGACGACGGGCTCCACGCGTAACCCTCCCCGTAACCTGAAAACCACGGGGGGGTGGGGGAGGGGGGGGGGGGGTCAGAGTCGGTGGACGGAATGTCCCGGAAACATCGACACACAAGGCTCATGTCTGATCTGAAGAGTAGCAACGACTAACAGCTACTTATTCACGCTGATAATCATCAGGTTCCTTCATCTTCCTCATACCAGCCTGTCTAAGCCCTAGCACCTCCGGGCTAATGGAAGAAACAAACAAATCCTTTTTCGAAGGTGCGAAACGATTCGGTCCATTGTTAAGAATTAAGAACATAAGAACACAAGAGCCCTTGACAACGTCGAAAGGCCACCGTGTCCCCGTAGGCTGGTTTTTTTTTTGTCCCTCTCCCGTTTCCCGCCCCGCGAGTGTCCCGTGATTGGCATGGCCGCAGGGCAGAGAGAGGGGGCCTCCAGTTAAACCTACTCGGGTGGGAGCCCTGGTTGGTGACCGCGTGGGTCCTCTCCTCCGGGCGCGTGACACACTCCAGCCGGTGCTCCGACGCGGCGGTGACTTCGCACGGGGTACCTCCTAAAAAAAAAAAAAAAAAACACACCCCAGTTACACAAACGGCAACACTCGGACCACGAGAGAGAGAAAGAGAGAGAGACAGGGAGAGAGGAGGAGGGGGCGTCCGATGAGATTAGAAGACCCGGCACACAAACGCTAACACTCGGACCGAGAGAGAGAGGAAGAGAGAGAGAGAGAGAGAGAGAGAGAGAGGAGGAGGGGGCATCTGACGAGATTAGAAGACCCGGCACACAAACGCTAACACTCGGACCGAGAGAGAGAGAGAGAGAGAGAGAGAGGAGGAGGGGGCGTCCGATGAGATTAGAAGACCCGGCACACAAACGCTAACACTCGGACCGAGAGAGAGAGAGAGAGAGAGAGGGAGAGAGAGAGAGAGAGGAGGAGGGGGCGTCCGATGAGATTAGAAGACCCGGCACACAAACGCTAACACTCGGACCGAGAGAGAGAGAGAGAGAGAGAGAGAGAGAGGGAGAGAGAGAGAGAGAGAGAGAGAGAGAGAGAGAGAGAGGGAGAGAGAGAGAGAGAGAGTGAGAGAGAGAGAGAGGAGGAGGGGGCATCTGACGAGATTAGAAGACTTGGGGTCCGGCGGGACGGGGCGTTACCGATGGAGACTCTGTTGTCGGGGACGCCGGAGCTGAACCCCGATCCCGTCACCGTCACCCTGGTGCCCCCGTAGAGGGAGCCCCGCGTGGGAGAGACGCTCGCCACCTCCAGGACGTACTCTATGGTGGCGTTCCCGCCATCGCTAAACAAAGCACGAGAGGAGAGCGACGCCGCCGTAAATAAACAAGCTGAACGTCTCCCTTCAAGTTACAGACCATGTCAAGAATACTCATTTATTAGCCGCTTCATCAGATACACCTTAAAAGCAACATAACTGTGTTCCATGATGAATCATATTCTTTTTTTTCCTAAGAGTACAATATGGGGTGGCTCATCAATACTTATCCATGTGTAAAAGCATATGCTTTTTAAAGAACTATTGTTGTACAGCTGACAAACTCTACGTGTAGATATCTGGTGGATGTCTTACTTGGTTTTGGCATAGCCCCAGTTTCCAGCTCGCACATTCACATTGTACAGGGCCGGCGGAAGCTGTGGCAGGAAGCAGGTGATGTTGTTGGGGAGCCACAGCTGTATCCTGCATTCCCTCTCGCCGATCAGGACCGAGCTGCCTTGGGTTCGGTTCTGAAAGTTCATCCCCTCGATGGTGAGGCTCGCGCGTCCTGGAAGTGAACGGAATCGGAGTGACGCAACGGCGAGTTCTGATCATTCCCGCGCGCCTCGAACCCGAGGCACACGGAAAAAGCTCTCACGCGTTTCGCAATCGCCGTGGAAACCCTGTCTTTCGACATAGATGGATGGATAGACGGCGCTTTGGTGAGGCAAGGCCCGGGCCGCAGATGATGAATTGGAAAGAAAAAAAAAACGGGCCCAGATTGTCTGGGCTTACAATGGCGAGATTATTAGGGGGGGGGGGGGGGGGGGGGGAAACAGAAAACCCGTTCTCCGGCATTTCACCTGCTCCCCGCACGACACACAAACAATAGGACTCCAATGTCAATGGTTTTCATGGAAACCTCACGGGCTCACAGAGGCAGAACAAAGGAGGGGGGGGACACGCTTAAGCGGATTTGAGAACACAGCACTGAGCTTCTCGCGGGACCGTCCCGTAAGGCTACTGACGTGCGAATTTCTGAGCGTTACAGTCAGTCGCCAGTGGAAAGCTGATTGGCATCTGACAGCGAGGACATGTCTTAATTGCACCGTTTACATCAGAACCTGGTATTTGAAAGGCGGACATTTTTTTTTTAAAGATCTAGTAATAATCCCCCAGTGACCTTTACTGCACGTGTTTCTGCCGAGGCGTGAAGACGCCGCACTCACCCAACACGCTTGTCCTCAGCGGGCTCGTGCTCGTGATCACGGGCGTCAGATCCGTGTCGTAAACGAAGGGGTCCCCCGCCGACGCGCTCATCTCCCCCACTTCCACAGTCACCGCGCGGGCCCCCGCAGTTCCCTGGACGTCGGCAGTAAGGGGGGACGACAACGTTAAATTCGTTTCTTTCATTCGAGACGGCGCTGCGGGTCACGGTTCCCGTTTGGGACGGAGGCCACTCACCGGGGGGGTCCAGCACTGGAGTCTGTCCAAATTCGCGGAGAGGACGGCGCACCTCTGCCCCCCGATCAGGACCGTGGTGTGACCGCTGAAGCCGTACCCGGTCACGGTCAGAAGAGCGCCCCCTTTTACCCAAAAAGAGGAAAAACCGCACAGTTAGGCCACAAAGGTCATGGCCACAGATCATGGGTCTGAAAGGCTCCATCACTCTGAGTTCAAAACAGATAGCCTTACATGCTTCCTTGACTTTGCAGTCGGCCCAGAACGAAAGGGATTTAATTCAATCAATTTTATCCAAATGCTACTTTTTTACAGAAACACTTTCACAAGGAGGCATTAGAGGAAATGAACAAAACGACAGAAGATGAAAACAGGAAGTCCCAAATACTTCTGGATCCAAACACTCTAATGCTCAATGGCAGTTTTATTTATAGTATTCCTGCACAGACATTTCAACCCCCTAGCGATTTTATTCCAGACACAGAATTTCACCAAAAAAGCCTAAAAACCTACACAGGAACTTTAATAGCAGGGTGCGGACTACTTCCTGTCATCACAGTGGGTTAAAGTATCTTTCCCTGGGGAGAAAATGAGTCTCTTGTGGAAGTACCTGCCGTGCTCCCAGAAGATGGCGAGATGGAGACGACTCCCAATTGGTTGGTGAAGTTAAACCCCGCCTCCCGGCTGTAGTGGGCGTGGCCAAGCCCAGCGAGGCTGACGGAGACCGGGACGGTGCCGGCGCTCGCATCGCCAACCCTGCAGGTCAGCGAGGAGTCTGGGAAAAAAACATTCGCCATTAGCTCCCCGGCCATAACCCATCTTATTCTCCGGTAACACTAAAGCCTGATTTATACTTCGTCGCACGACCCTTTCGACAAGTCTCGTGCGACAAAAATGACATATTTTCAACAGAAGAAAGGGTCACACAACAAATGGAACCCCAAAATTCATTGTCATGGATACATCATTATTTTCGGTTTATTTGAGTGTTTTCTTTTTGCATCATTTTTTAAAACAAAGTGGATATTAAATTTATTCCTCCCCTATTTCTCAGTAATTTCACCGGGCGCCATTATGTTTTCACAGACGTAAACATCAGCAGTTTGGCGTCTCGTTACCATAGAAACAACTAACCCTCTCCACAGCCCTTTGCTGAAGTATAAATGCACAACTTTGTGCGACACTTTCATTTTTGTCGCACGACACTTGTCGAAATGGTCGTGCGATGAAGTATAACTCAGGCTTTAGGCTGAAAGACTCAAACAGCCTTTGTCCTGAATATAAACTCACACACAAAGGCAAAACTTTTGTGTCTCCTCAGAGCTAACAAGTTTCGCAGGTTAGTTCGGTGATTGCTAAACATGTCAAGCTGTGTTTGAAAAGGATACTAGGAGAACAAATCCAGGTCTGAGTTCTTAAAATATTTAGCTGTCATCCAATCGTAGCATTTGCCAAATCTCACACTCCTTTTGTTCTCATTCTCCAGACTGGGCTTTAGTTGACAATAATTACTTAAATTGATTGATTACAATTACGATAACACAGTACGTCTTTCCTCTTCCCTTTTTTTACAAATGGAAAATTAACATACACAATTAACCACTGGCTTTACAACTAAACTTACTGTTTATCTGCAGAACAGAGCATTTTACGTCTCCAATCAAAACGGTGGCATTTTCGCTGTTGAAACCGGACCCCGTAATGGTCAGGACAGTATCCAGAGCGTACGATCCTGAAAGACACCAGCAACCAAGAAAAAAACCTTTTTTTTTTTCCAAATGCAAACTTGTGCACTGTTAAGCCTCAATAAAGTTTTCAGAACTTTGAATGTCGCTGTCCAGAGCGTTCTGAAGCGAACGAGCAGCCGTGTGGCTGACCTTGCGCGGGGCTGACTCCCGTGACCACCGGCGTTTTCGCCGCGCTCCACTCGAATCCACAGTCGCCAGAGCATTTCGACGGGATGCCATTGATCAAGACCTCCACCTAGAAACAAGAAACGGGTCGCAAAAAAAAAAAAAAACCATTCAAATGCACAGTAGAGACTTTTTGAATCCACCGCATGAAGCTAATGTTAGTGAGGAACATGGGACACACGTAATGAGCTTTATTCTATCTCACAAACACACAGCACTGTCTCTCCGGCCAACAGAGGTGTGCATTTATCAGAGTAGATCACTGTTATTGACAAATACAAAAAAGAAGAAAAATACATTGGTTGCCTTTCACGCAATCATACTCAATCATCAAACGGATCCACCTAATCTCTCATGATTCATTAAACATCATCACACTGTGTTTCATCGTTCCGGTACATTCCAGTACATATCTGTTAACGTCGCAATCCGTTTACGGCCTGCCATGCATTCAGTCTGGATTTGCTAGACTGCTCAAACAGCTGGACTGTTCAGTACACCTTGTTCGTAATCAGCACGATCATCAGCAAGGCAGAGGTAGTCGTGAGAGGTAGAGGTGACTCGGCCTACCTGAGGTCGGCTGTCAGGCACGCGAAGGAAATCCCCCAAAATTGAGCTTTTGAACAGCCCTCCCCGCCTCGACAGACTGGTCCACACTCGGGGGTTCACTCCCAAAACAGACGAGCTGTTGATCTGACGGAGGAGGAACGCGGCGAAGGTTAAGCGCCGGCGCGTCGGACGATGCGCAAGCTTCCATTCGGACAACCAGGGCCAATCGGCGAATGCATAAGATCAGGGCTGCCTATTCCTGTTCCACAGTTCTGTAGGTTTTCAGTTAAACCCTAATGTGGCACACCGGATTCTACTAATTAGCGGCTCAGTGAGAACTTTAGCTGTTGAATGAGGTGTGCTGTATTAGGGTTGAAGAGTAAACCTATAGGATGGTAGATCTGCAGGAACAGGGTTCGGCAGCACTGCTTAAGATGTCTACCAATTTTGACTTTGGTGCTAACGACTGAACCATTGAACTTGCCGTTGATTTTAATGCAATGCATGTATTAATGCATACTTTTATTTATTTATTTTTTTCACAGATAGTTCCCAGTTCAGCAAAACAACATTTACATGTACCAAAGGTAAGGGCAAGTTCATGCCGACTGAATCATTACCTTTACTGTGAAAAAAGGTAAGCACCTTAAGCATGCTTTAAGGCAAAAAGGAATTTTTCAATGGATACTCATTGCACAGCCAGTGACTGCTGGCCGTAGCCTGCGTGCCGCTTCTGATGAAGTGCAGGAACGCTACCTGGATGAGGGGCTGAGCCCCCGGGTTCGAGAGCCACTGCACCCTCCAGCTGTACCCCGTGCAGCCCCCGGACCGGGTCACCTGGACCAGCCCCATCTCTGGGATCCCCTGCAGGGCGTACTGGAGGTCCTCAGGACTGATGTCCACAGACAGGCCTGCAGGGTAACACACACACACACACGCGCACGCACACACACGCACAGATACACACACACACACACGCACACACACACAGATACACACACGCACACGCACACAGATACACACACACACAGATACACACACACACACACGCACACACACACTGTAAGGACAGCAAACCTGGGTCTGAATCCATGTGAGAATACTTACAGAGCAGGCTCTATGCTAAACTGTGTTCAGTCCTTTTCAAAATGGGATGCAAAAACATTTCTGTTTGTCATTTTAAAGTTATTTCGCTCAAGGAGTAATTACAAGGAGCCATCCAAGAATTCAATATGACATCCATGTTACAAAGTTTTTACAAAAACAGTCAAGAGAAAAAGGGGCAAGTCAAAAAAAAAAAAAACATTCTTCAGTAAAATGTTGCAATAATGCATTGAAGTGCCATTTCAAGGGACATGTTACTCAACTGTCAACGATAAATACCCATTCCAAGAATTCTCTGCTATAGTATGGTAATACCAAAAGCTACAGAATTTAGCATTCCTTCTATTGTTCCTCAGTAGTCCTTCTGAACATATTTACCCTCGACGCGTTCGCCATAAATCTCAGCGTCAAACGTTCCGGACAGGGGGGGGCTGGCTCTCTGGGCTCTGGTTACCGTGACGTCCGCCCCACCCTCACGGAACAGCGCTGTGTCCTGACTGCGGTTGGAAACCTTGGAGGACAACGAGAGAGAGAGAGAGAGAGAGAGAGAGAGAGACCTATGAGCCATAATGCAAATACGCAGGAGAGCAACGCAAAGCAAGACTGTACAGCGCCACAATGCACTACTCTGCAGTATTGGCCTCTGATGGATTACCCATAAACACACACACACACACACACAACATAAAATAAATACATTACATGCATACGGTATATATTATATATCAGACCTGGGTCAAATACGTGTTTGTTTCGGATTCAAATACTTCTCTCTGCTCTGTTGATCTTGTCTGGTGTATTGGAACCAATGAAATGCTCTCAAAAAGTGCAAGCCCCGCCCTGTGGCGATATTGGCAGGCTCAATTACACCAGGCAAGATCAATAGAGCACAGAAAAGTATTTGAATCCAAAACAAATACGTATGTGATCCAGGCCTGATATATATATATATATATATATATATATTCAATGATAAAGTTTCCTGCAGTTTCATTAATTCCAGGCACCATGACGTTTTCCTCCATTTTGTTCACCTGGAGGAAGGCGACGGACAGGAGGGGGAAGTCGTGGCCGCAGTTGTAGGGGCTGGTGGTGATCTCGTAACTCGCGCGCGCGGCGTCTTTCTGCGCGATCTTCCGCACCGCGACGTCCTGAACGTAAAGGCCCCAGCGGACGAGGGCCGGGGGCTTCCGTGCCTGGACAACAGCTGTTTAAAAAAATAAAAAATAAAAAAAACGGACACAAAAACAGTGTTATCATGAAATTACAATGTGTGGAGAGAAGCCAGCTACTGCTATTTATAGGTAATCTAGAGGTGTAGGTACTGTATTTACACCCTAAAACGCATCCTCAATGAAATGTCAAAATGGAAGGGCAAAAATAGCACACCCTGGTCTAACCCCCCCTACCTCACCCCCTTGACCTCTGTATATTTTAGGTCCTGGTTACACCCCTGCACATAATCATATAAGAAAAAGTTAAAGACAAACAATCACTAAATCGGGAATAGAACCTAGCTGTTTTACCATTTTCATAATTAAACATTTTTTACCTTACGGCCTCATGTGAACTAGTTCCCCAGGTGACACAGAAAGGTTTGAGAACTGGCTGTAACCAATCAGAACTCACAAAAAAAAAAAAAAAAAAACATCAGTATACCATTGACATTGATCGTGGTAGGCCTTTTCCCCAGATAAACAGCATCCACGTAGAAATCTTGAGTGGATGTCTCTCTGTACAGGCTGAATTGCAACAGATTGTAGCAACACCCAGAATATTCTGTCTGTAGTGGAGTCAACAGGTCCACACAAACGTAATTCCAACTGTAATGAAAATAATTAAAATCAGTTGCTGTTTTGCTACTTATACACACACGCACACATTATAAATTAGGTAAGCATAAACATTAACTTTAACTTCAAACTGAAATGATGATGTACTTTTAGGTATGGATTCAATAATTCACTATCCTTTCACTAACTTTCACTCACAAATAAAAGTGCTAGTTCTTTTCTTCCCAAACAGTTTTTTTTGTTTTTTTACATTTTATTGTGATCAAATTGAAAATGGAAAAAATGTTGATTGAATCAAAGGCTTGGATTCCTTTACTGTTCACTGCTGTTGGAGTGAGGAAACTTACTTGTATCCATGGTTTAATATCACCGGGATTCTGAAATCTGCAGTCCTGACCCCTCCACTGCTTTGGTATGAAAATACAACCCCTATCTCATTCCGCAGATATCCTTTGTAGGCGAAGCAGAGCTGTTAAACAGAGTTTAGGAGAGGATGTTAATTTACATCAGAGGGCTGTCGATGCTCGTATTACTGACCCTAATAACGACCGACGTGCCTGTGGTGTGTATGTGTTCATAGCTTTCAGTGCAATGGTTAACATCTCTGTGATCGATTGATATAGCCTGCGGGTGCGTCTTGGGTGAATGACGTAGTTAAGGTATGTGGGGGGGATAAGCACATGGGGGCAGTTGAGCTAGAGAGATTTGAGAGCATGAACTGTCGGAGCCTGTTAAGTGACTGTTAATAAAGCTTGAGAGAGTACAGCTGAGTGTTGGGCCTCTTATTAGAAGAATAACACCACAGTGTCAGACTTCTCTACTCACAGCACGTACAGAAGCTGCGGCAGGGTAGTATAACGGCTAAGGAGCTGGTCTTGTAACCTAAAGGTCGCAGGTTCGATTCCCCAGTAGGACACTGCCGTTGTACCCTTGAGCAAGGTACTTAACCTGATTTGCATCAGTATGTATCCAGCTGTATAAATGGATACAATGTAAGTCGCTCTGGATAAGCGCGTCTGCTAAATGCCTGTTAACGTAATGTAAAGAAGCTACACGTTCCAAGCTACTGTCACTCTGACCAATCATTCTGCTTCCTAGCTCCTAGATGAACAGAGCAGCTGACTGAATACACTGAATAAACTGAACGTGTCCACTGCGTGGCTAAGCAGGGGCTAGGGGTTGGCGGCAGTGTAGCGCAGTGGGTAAGGAACTGGGCTCGTAACCGAAAGGTCGCAGGTTCGATTCCCCAGTAGGACACTGCCGTTGTACCCTTGAGCAAGGTACTTAACCTGCAGTGCTTCAGTATATATCCAGCTGTATAAAAGGATGCAGCGTAAATGCTGTGTAAAGGTTGCGTAAGTTGCTCTGGTCATCTGTTAAATGCCTGTAATGTACTGTAAATAATTGCAATAAGGAAAAGCAGCTAGTGGGACTGCACTGAGCAAGAGACGGGGCGAGGGTCCGCGGTTTCGGTTTCGCGGGCCGGCTCACCGTGCCGTACTGCTGCAGGGGCACGGGCCCGTAGGCGGTCCCGGAGCTCCGCGGGTCGGTGACCTGGTAGAGGACCTCCGGGTTCAGCAGGGACCCCCGGCCGCAGAACGCCTCCGCGTCCGTAACCCGCGTCCCGCGGAAGCCGCCGGTAACCTACGGGAAGAGAAACAGATGGGACGGTTCTTTTTGCAAAAAAATGTAAAAATCATCGGCTTTTTATTTTGTCGCGATCGTATCTTATTTGTCTTTTCCCTTATACACCCCCTGGGAAACAACGCAAACAGAATAATGATGAAAATTATTTTTCCATTCCTTCGGTCTTTGACCCAGTAGTCTACACAATTCCAAATGGGAAATGAGCACAGCGGTGAAGCTCTTCCCCAGCTGACAGATCACTATGCCCAACATCTAAGGAACGGCTAAAAATGCTACAATGCTACAGGTGGTGTACTGCAGTCGGTAATTAAAGGTCCTGCCGTTCAACTTTTCACTCTGTTCAGCCAACAGACATTCATTTTACCAAACCATGGTGTGTCCACTTTGCCTATCCAGCCCAGCCGGGTTGACTCCGCATCGCACTGTGATCGTTCCGCACTTACGAAAGGCTGGCCGTCCTCGTAGTCCTGGAAGTACTTCACGTCCCTGGTTTCCGTGACGACGACCTCGCCGGGACACTCCGCGCTAAGCATGAGCTTCAGCGCTGACTGCACCTGTTTGGGGGTGGGGGGGGGGGGGGGGGGGGGGGGGGGGTTTAGACGATTTCCATTTCTTTCTGCTGCTAAGGCTAACGGCCCAAAAAACACACAGTTAGCGCAGAAGCAAATAAAAAGCTGATGCAGCCTTTTCAGCTCTGAACGAGGTTCTTTTGATTTCCGCTTCAGTATCGATATCAAAGCACCTGTGGCTCCAGGTCAGGCCTGGGTCAAATACGTGTTTGTTTTGGATTCAAGTACTTTTCTACGCTTTACTGATCTTGTCTGGTGTACTGGAACCAATTAAATACTCTCAAAAAGTGCAAAACCCCACCTTCTTGTCATATTGGCAGGCTCAATTACACCAGGCAAGATCAACAGAGCACAGAAAAGTATTTGCGTCCAAAACGAGCACGTATTTGACCCAGGCCTGCTCCAGGCGTGAGTTCTCCAGGTGTGCGAAGCTCAGCCGAGCTCTAAACGAGAGAGGAACGGCGTCTCGCACCTCCGTCTCGTTGGCGTTGAATCGCATAGGCTTGGAGTAAGTGCCGCCCCACTCCAGGGTGAACGTTTCCAAGCTGGGCTTCCCCTTGGTGAGCTCCGTGACCGTGATGTTCGCGTCGTCCGCCGCAGTCTCGTACTGGAGCGTCTGATAGTCACCTAGAATAGAGAGTGAAGCCCTTCATGTTACTGTCCCCGTCTCTCTGGATTTAAGCAGAGGGGAAAGTAATTAGATATCTGTAAAGCTAATAGCTAAAGCTAATAACTATAAACCGCTAGCATAATTACTAATGAATGAAAAACAAAACTAAATCAGTGAAAAACATAATCATCATTGACTATTATCTTATCTTCTCTTAACTATTATATTCAAAAATTAATGAAGTAATCATACACAAAATCTTTAATTCAAAATCAACTCAGATAGAGCACTTGATAGAGTACACACAGTCTGATAGTCACCTAGAATCAAGAGCAAAGCCCTTCATAATTACTAATGAATAAAAAACAAAACTAAATTAATAAAAAAACATAGTCATCATTGACTATTCAAAATCAACTCTGATAGAGTACTTTTAGTACACACAGCCCCTATTAGATTCATAAAACAAATTTAGCAAAGAGAATGTTGCTGCGTATTCAAGTTCCTAACAATAGAAATCACCGCGCTCACCCATTTTAATTTGTTTGGTGTGTAGAAACCAAAGAAATATCGTCAATTGAAAAGAAAATTGCCTGCACACTGAAGAAGGCAACGTGCCGAAACGCTTGTGCATGAATCTGCATTAAAGAAAACTAATAAAAAATAAATAATTACATTTTTTTACGCTTTGTGTATTCAAGTTGAAAAGCATTGTGCCACATAGTGCAGCACTCCTAGTTAATTAAATGTATTCATGTATGTTCATATTTATTTATAACTAATATTTCTTTGCCACTCTACTTGATCTGAAGACGGGTGCCTATGCACAGGCACATACCTATGCACTCAGGTTAGTTTACCTATTGGGGCGACATAGCTCAGAAGGTAAGGGAGGTTGTCTGGCAGTCGGAGGGCTGCCGGTTCGATCCCCCCGCCCTGGGCGTGTCGAAGTGTCCCTGAGCAAGACACCTAACCCCTAATTGCTCCCAACGAGCTGATTGGTACCTTGCACGGCAGCCTTTCACCGTTGGTGTGTGAGTGTGTGTGTGAATGGGTGAATGAGAGGCATTGGTTGTAAAGCGCTTTGGATAAAAGCGCTACATAAATGCAGTCCATTTACCATTCACTCAGGTTAGTTTAGTCGGTCAGTTTTACCTCTTCTGGAGTCAAACACCACGGTGTACTCAACTCCCGTACTGTGGTCCGCTTTGGTCACTTGGACCGTGTCTGGTTTTATGGACCAGAGGGAGTTGAGGGCGTTCTGCACGTCCTCTGCCGAGGCGCTCACGGGGATGGGGCCTGGGGGAAGGAGACGTTATGAGCGGGGGGGGGTGAAGGGGGGGTAGGGGGCGCGGCACAGAATTCTGGGCCCTTGTCCCACAGCTAAACTTTCCGTCCCGCCTTTTTCGCACCCCACTCTGGGGCCCCGGGTAGTCAGTCCCACTGTTCAACCCCACTACAGCGCCCCCTGGCTGCGAGTGACCATTTCTGGAGCCCAACATTAGAATTCAATTCATAAAATACTAATGACTTCCTGTATAACCGTTGGCAATCATTGTTATTCAGAGCAGCGCGAAGGATCTAACCTGCTTATCGACAATTACCAAGATGCGATGCCTTAAAACTTGTAGCACTAGGACCTGTCACCAGAATCTTTAAAAAGATTGAATTCTAGCTCCAGGTGGTAGGGAAGCAGAAACAGGAAGTAAAGACTCTCTTAAGTCTTTCTTTTACAGCTTTGATCATACGCAGCAGCCCTTAGTGAGCAGTGCAGCCTTGCACCCGTACCGGTGCTGTGGGAGTTGTATTTCAGGCTGTAGAAGGTGTAGTCACAGGTGTCCAGGGCGAGGCAGCTGCTGTTGACTGTCACCACCTGCACCTCTTTGACCGGCTCCACGGGAGTCCAGTTCCCGAAGCTCAGCACCTTGGTCGAGAGGGAATATTCGGATTAGCAGAGAGGGAAAACAAAAAAATAAACACCGGCGGCAGTGAGTCAAATGGATCTCGGCCATCTGCTCGCTCGGAAGTGAACGCCCCACCAAAGCAAAGTGCCACCCACCTGTTTCTCTGGGAGTACGTCATAGGCGGACCTGATCGTCTGTATTTCATTGGTGCTCTCTGCAGACTGCTGTGCGGTGAACGGGCTCTTTTCTTTGAAAAAGCCAACGTCTACATAGCCAACTATTTGATAGTCCTGCACCAAAACCTCCATGTAGTACCTGGTCACAACGACAACAAAAAAATATCATTAATTTAGGCGTCACATTTCGGCTATTTATATTTCTAACGTCAACACTTGCGTTTGCACTTTGGAAGTCAGTCTAGATGAGACTTTCTGCTGGCTAAAACATAAATACAATAACGCATTGAATAATGTACGCAACGAGAAAAGATTGTAATAATAAAATGTGTTCATCGTCACGGCAATTAGTACGGTTGCTTACGGTTTCCCTTTCTCCAGAAGCATCGTTGTAGACCGCTGTTCTCTGGTTCTGAAGTAGTCAGAAGTTAACCCATTCTGGTAGGCAATCTTAACCTAAAATGGGTGTGAGACAAACCGGCAAAACACTGCACTTTAACCACATGTGAATTGTTTGATTACAAATCTTTAAAAACTGAGTACAGAGCCAAATCAAGAAATAGTATGTCCTGTATAAACATCTCACTCTGTATATATATATATATATATATATTTTTTTTTGCTCATGTTAACAAAAAACATGCTAACATAATAAAGCTTGTCATATAAAGTGTCTAAAGTGTTTTCCTTTTCTATAAAACTTGCATATGTAATTCTTAAACGATTCTGAATAGTTTAATCAAAGTGTAGACCCACTCAAATATTCTTTTTTTTTCCATTTCTTGTTCGTATATAGCTATAAGTACCTCAGAAGACATCCGCGGTATGTCTTGTACACCCAGAAACTCCATTACCAGTGAGCAGTTCTGCGATTATTTCTGTGTTTTAGCGATTGGAGAAAGGAAACTGCCTTCGGGTTACTGTACAAAACAGAATGAAATCTGCATCCCTGCACAGGGGGGAAATTATGGTTTGTCGCTCGTAAAACGATTTTATAAAACGGCGCAGTTCCGCACCTTGTCTCGCGGGAGGCCGGTGAGGCTGAAGTAGAGGGCGCAGCGGTCGTCGCCCTTGATGTAGAAGGTGTAGTTGTCCGTTTCCGTGGGAACGAAGAAACCGCTCAGCCGAGCCACGAAGTTGTCTAGCTCCTGAGGCCAGGTGTAGGACAGCGAGTCCACCCAGCGCACGGAGTAGCCCGGCCTGGTCTCATCGTAGCCCAGGGCTTCGTCCAGGCTCCCGGGCCTGCTGTTGTTCCACACCTCCATCTTCAGACCCCGGCCACCTGCGTGGGGGGGGGGGGTTAGTGTAGCGTAACGGATAAGGAGTTGGGCTTGTAACCTAAAGGTCGCAGGTTCGATTCCCTGCTAGGACACTGTCGTTGCGCCCTTGAGCAAGGTACTTAACCTCCATTGCTTCAGTATACATATCCACTTCAGCTGTTTAACAGGATACAATGTAAAAACGCTATGTAAAATGTTCTGTAAGTCGCCCCGGATTCGCATCTGCTAATGTCCAAATCACAGCCTTGAATTGCATGTTATCAGCACACAGCGTGAATTTGAAGCCGCAACGCTCCAGGGTTCTCCGGTCCAAGAAGCGCAACTCTACAATGTGGCAGCGTTCCCCGTTCTGCACAATGCAAAACAAATGTTCTGTAGGGCAACTCACCGCAACACCACAATGCAATTCAGCGCTGCTCGCTCACAATAACTTCCTGCTGGAGCTGTCCCAAGTGCATCATGAAATAGACACTTTTTTAAGGCTTGATAAAGTGTAACTGGAAGCTGCACTGAAAGGCACATGTTGTGCTTCACATTTGTGACCATGGTAACCACATGGAGAGGCCCTTATATATTATTTGTTCATTGAGTAATGAAACAAGTTAACTGGACATTTTAAATGTTCAGATGCACGGAGATATAAGTATATTATCTAATTTCACATTGCATGTTACTATCCCTGTCTCTCTGAATTTAAGCAGAACAGAAAGTAATTAGCTACCTATAGAGCTAATTACTAAAAACAGACAGCTACTACAGTTCATCATTCAGCACATACAGTACAGTATCAGGATCTCCATTAAATCACAACATGCTCCTTTGAGGACAAAGCCTGCTCTGACACCCTATGATCTTCGGTGCAGATTCACATCTGTACATACTTTTATCCTGATAATACTATCGGCTGTCAGCTCTCACAAAGGATTCATGGTTTGTTGAAAAGATAACATCGGCGACAACATCTCAAACGTACATGCTCACGTCCCTAAACGCCCTTGGATGCCTAAAATTCCACTCCTTCTGTGACGTGAAATTCTGAGTGACGCAAAAGCCAAAAAAAAAAACAACAAAAAAAACAAAGGAGTTACATAAAACCGTGACCTGACTGATCAAAATGAATCTCACCTGGAAAAACTGTCATGTTGTTTATCTGGTGCTTGGGGGTGACGCACGTGAGTCTCTCATCAGATAAGCTCAGGATCAGGCAATCTTGGCCTAAAATAGAAGCAAACGCCGCACCGCGATGGCCACTGTCAGATGACTTGCACCCAGAATTATCAGTTTTGTTCCGCCAAGGTTTTTATCGAATCAAAGAAAATGTACAGAGTTGTTGTTGACATCCCCCCAAACTATTTATTTGTGTTTTAACCAAACTGACAGCTAAATTCAGGCTTATTCTGATGATTTCATGTGAAGCAAAGTCCAGACTCAAAAACATACAGCACCTTCATGGATCATTTATTTTGATGTAATTTTTTGCTTGCACTAATTTATCAACATAAGCCCCGTAAAACAATGACTTTACTTAATTGGTATTGAGATGTAAAAATATTACATTATATAATTACAATAAGTTTTATCGATAGTTTTTACCTTATTTTTACGTAACCAAAAATCAGGTGTTGAAACCAGCCATTCACATAGAAAGATATTGGCAGGTTTTCTAATATTGTGACAATGAAAAAAACATACATCCTCAAAATCCTTAAAGCAGACACTTCCTGTCCAACAGACAGACTATGCAGGTAGAAATGCTTCGGTGTTAAACTGTGTTGTTCACTCGCAAACATGTCTTGAATAGTTGGGCCTTCTCAAACATCAAAGACCAACTGCTGCAATCTGAGGTGTTTCCGTCACATGCTGATACCGGATTACCGTCTCTGATTCTCTCTGGAGGCAGTGAGAACATTCCCAGAACATACTGTTTGCCGGTGCGATGGGTGTTGTTGCTCAACAAAGCTTTGCTACGAATAATTGTGGTGGCAGGGTAGTATAGTGGGTAAGGAACTGGCCTTGTAACCGAAAGGTCACAGGTTTGATTCCCGGGGAGGTCGCTGTTGTTGTACCCTTGAGCAAGGTACTTAACCTGCATTGCTCCAGTATATATCCAGCTGTATAAATGGATGCAGTGTAAATACTATGTAAAGGTTGCGCAAGTTGCTCTGGTCATCTGTTAAATGCCTGTAATGTACTGTAAATAATTGCAATAAGGAAAAGCAGCTAGTGGGACTGCACTGAATGTGTCTGTCACACGGCTGAATTGTTAAATTGGCAATGGGTGAAAAGTAAATGTAGACTTTTAAAATCATTAATTTATATTCACGTTAAAATATTACCTCCGACTAGAACTGTTGCTGGGCGATCGGTTTCGTCGAAGTAGCGCCCCTCGATGGTGAGGATCGTTCCACCTTCTAAGCTCCCCGCCGGGGGAGAAACTCTGTTCACCTCTAAAAAAAGACAAAAAGATGAAGTAAGGATTTATCGCCCCCAAAATGTTCATGCAGTGACTGCGCGTTAATTAACGCTTTTTTTTTCCTGTACCGGCGTAGGTCTGGAACATGGCCAGCTTGTTCAGAGATGACACGGTCAACACGGCAGCGTCCGGCAGACTCCTGTAACAGAAAACATCCCGCTCGGTTAAACGTCGCGATCAATAAACGTCCGCGCAAACTACAGCTTACCAAAGAGTAAACGACCCGGTCGCACCCACCTTCCGTACTGGTCGTCCAGGATGTAACTCAGATTGTGATGCCCTGAAAAAAAAACCAATATTCATTATACTTTAATCAAGCATAAATATCTACCACACCAGACAGTCAAAAACATTGTTGTAGTCAAAAAGGATGTAGGGTCAAAAATACATCTATGATTTTTTTATTTATTTTTATATATGGGACAGATAACTTATGTGATAACTTTGACAGTTAGATACGGTATACAGAATACAGATTCTTACCAATATATGTCCCGGTCATTTTGCAAGTCATTGTTCCAAAGTAACTACTCTCGTGTTCTAACGTGAGACCGTAGCTGAAAAAAGTGGAAGCACAGAAATTAATTTAAGAGTTAGTGCTGTGACGCCATTTGTAATGACTGCGCTGGAGAAATGAAATGGGCGCTTACAGGACATCGGAGTTCGGCTTCAGAAGCTCACACGGCATCCCGCCCATGTAGGTCCTGTAACGCGCGGGACATTGAAAAGCATTATGTTACATCCACTCAGCAGACTGTAACGCACAGGGCATTGAAAAGCATTATGTTACATCCACTGAGCATTACGTTACATCCACTGAGCAGACTGTAATGTGCAGAACATTCAAAAGCATTAGATTACATCCACTCAGCAGACTGTAACGCACAGGGCATTGAAAAGTGTTACATTACATCCACTCAGCAGACTGTAACGCACAGGACATTGAAAAGCATTAGATTACATCCACTCAGCAGACTGTAACGCACAGGGCATTGAAAAGCATTATGTTACATCCACTGAGCATTACGTTACATCCACTGAGCAGACTGTAATGTGCAGAACATTCAAAAGCATTAGATTACATCCACTCAGCAGACTGTAACGCACAGGCCATTGAAAAGTGTTACATTACATCCACTCAGCATACTGTAATGAACAGGACATTGAAAAGCATTACATTACATCCACTCAGCAGACTGTAATGAACAGGACACTGAAAAGCATTATGGTACATTCACTGAGCATTACATTACATCCACTGAGCAGACGCTCTTATCCAGAGAACACAAGGGCTTCCTTCACTGTGATTGGACCACAATCCCCAGCTCTCAACATTCACAATAGTTTTGTTATGCAGTAATTTGGTGTAAAACCTGGACATATAATAATCACACTTCATCAGCATATTGCACGTGATAATATATCGTACGATAACATTATTATGAAAATAATATAATCATATCAACATAAATAATTAAAAGAGAATTTCTAAATGTTGACACGTGAAGTATACAGGACTGATTTTTACAAGTGTTTTCAGATTTCTGGTCATCGATTGTCAAAACCCCCTGTGATGCAGTGGTGTTTGTCAATGTTGACCCCCAAAGGGGACCCCAAAACGGTGGGTTACCCCATCTAAAGCTTTCAGGCATTATGGACAGGGACTCATTCACCACTGGCATCGCGACTCTACCTCAGAACTCTGACGTTTAGCCCGTTGGTGCTCTTGTCAGTGTTGCTGCCGTAGACGTCGGTGAAGATCCGCCCCCAGACTGTCACCAGGGATCCTGCGCATTTAAAGAAAACGGTCACACTTTACGGGTTTCGCCGATGCCAAGAATGCGTGAAGAAGATTTGTCCAAAAAAAAAAGACAAAGCAGAAATAGCATAAACAAAATTCTTCAGCCTTTAAAGCGTAGCATAAACACACTGGTGTGTGTGTGTGTGTGTGTGTGTGTGTGTGTGTATGTGTGTGTTTTGAAGACCATACCTGGCAAACCAGTGGTAGGTGTAATGCTGCTGATTGTGGGAGAACGGTAGTTTCGTGGCTGAAAAAAAATTGACGAAGAAAACTCAGAAGATATATACCTGTACATTTTGAGATTTGGGACAATACTTTTCAATCAATTAGTCAATAAAACATCAGGAGATCTTTGTAAAGGAAAGTGCCCGTTTAGAAACGAAGCCGAAGAGAGGCAATGTACACCCGGGCGCGGATTTGCGTGAAACCGTGATGCTGGCTCACAGGGCTTCTGGGAGGCTCGTCCTGACGAGCACCGTTCTAGGGCGCGGACAGGCCCCACGGACCGCCGTCCCAATCTGCCAACTACGGTGCGACCAGAAGCAGCCGCGACTTCGCATGCTTCAAAGAGCGCGCTTGCTTGCGCTCTGAATTCAACAGCTGAGGTTTAAGCAATGAGTGGCGCTATACATACTGTAGGAGGACATTTTGAATTTTGGAGCTAAGGGTGAAGGGTTAGTATTAACCCTTTAAAGAGAAGGTTTTTTGAAACTCAAAAGTCAGCGTTCTAGAACTCCATCCCTTTCGATTACCAGCAGTGATTGTGACATCAGCATTAGAACGTTCAGGACATCCAAATGCTATATTCGTGACTTAGCACAGCGAAGGGTTGAGGAAAAAGATGTTTACTCACATAGTAGCTGCACCAGTACGGGCTCTCAGCTCCACCACAGATCTGGCTTTTGGGGATGGGGACCCCGTCCACGCTGACCCGCACCTCGTAGGTGCCGTAGGGCATGGGCCTGGGGACGTCACACCGCGCTCGTAAGTCATTCGCACCGTACGCGCATACGGAACGGCGCGGGAGACGCGTACGCGCACATGAAACACCGCGAGGGACTTACCTGGTGTAGCACATTATCTGGTTGCCGTGGGTGGAGTCCCTCTCCACGTCACAGGGGATAGACAGTGTGTCTGACACCAGGTATACCTTGTTCCCGAAGTCCTTGTCCTGGGCGTTGAGGGTGAACTGGTTCTCCTGGGCGAAGCCTATTCACGAATCACACAAAAGTGGTTTAGACGGGCAGAGTGTCCTGGTTCTGTACCCCGGGGCCAGTGAACCGCGGATCTCAGATCATACCTTCCCCTCCGATGGTCAGTCTCGTTGCTCCATTCAAACTTCCCGTTTTCGGGAGCAGTCTGTCGACTCGTTGGGCACCTGAAGCGCACAAAGTCCATGAAGTGCGAATGCAGATTAGAATAAGGTGCAATGACTGTTTTCAGATTCCTGGCTACTGTTCCTGAATGGCTGGACTCAATATGCCCAAACTCGGACCTACAGTACATGGCTCAGAAAGCACCCGTATATTTTTTTCTTTTCTTTGTAAAGAAAGAAACTCACATATTAATTTAAGGAGGGGGTATATTACGTTATTTGTATATGATAAATGCCTGTTTTATTAACATTTAATTTTTTGTGTCACAGGTAAGTTTGAAAGCTGTCAAATAAATAGTTATTAGAAACATTATTATACACAGTTAATCAGGTTAAGTTATGTGGTAATTAAGTCCATCAAATCCTGTGTCCCCAATGCAGCCTTTGAATTAGTAGTTTTTTTAATAATGTACAATAAAGTGTTAAGATTGTGAAATACAACATAAAAATGAATTTGATCGAATGAAATATTAAGTTAAGAAGTGAGGAGGTATAAAATGGGGCTCTTACCTGACAGGCTGCAAAGGCAAAGGATTGCCAGCGATCGCAGCCAATCCATCATCCGCTACTACGCGCTTCAATGTTGGCCGAACATTAGACGACAATATGGTTCAATCTAAATGCAACACACAACAAAACTCATTAATAAAACGGTAAAAGTACGAATAACTCATTCTGAATACTCCACGGGAATCTAAAGCTTGTTGTAATGTTTGGAAAAAGAGGTCAAACAATCTATGAAACAACAGTATTGTGAAATCCACTTTTCAACGCGTATGCATTAAATAGCCACACAGACGTAAACAAAGGGACTGTTTGCATTTCTAGCTCGTAGTACGGAGTACATATCGACCTACCCCTTAATTACGTCCCAAGTCAAGTAGCACCTGAATGGGGAAAACAGCGGTGGGCATAACACTCCGTTTAGCCTCCTGCATTGTCATGGTAACTCTAGCTGAAAACTTTTTCTGTGATTAATTGTCTGGCCCGCCAGAGTAGACACGCATGTTCGCACTCGCCGAATGCCTAATACTGCGGTAGCACTGTATTTGTTGCAATTACTTGTGGGCCGTGAAACAGAAGCAAAGAGAAAACAATTAAAATTGCACTGAAGAGCCTTGAGGCACGGGCCGTGAAGTGTCGGATTATGCAATTCGCTTGGTGGTGACGTTAACGTGTTAAAATCATTTCATAATAACTGCGTTTTCGGATGTCAGGTTTTATTACTTGCTTAATCATCATTATGACCATGAAACAGTCAGCAGCAAGACGCCAGTCCAGCCTAATTCGGTCACTTTGATGCGTAATCACTGACAGTCATTGAATTGTCTTTCCTAAATCATCAATAAGCAAATGCACATTCCACAATCCTGAATGGGACCAAACGTTATCTATTAAGAATTGAATTAACACTATTACAGTGGAATTAACATTGGATAATTTACTGCGTAGGCTTACATTTTAAAGAATATATTAGATGGTTACTTACATGCCCGGTGAACGGGATAACATTTATTTATTTATTTATTTATTTATTTATTTATTTATTTATTTCATAAATATAGTAACCTTCTTGCAGACATACATAGGCTTCATATGCAAATGCATGATAGCTCATGCAAATATAATATTTTGGCCGCAGCAAACAATCCTTGTTCCATTTATGACTGAAAAACAGCCTTTACATTTTTAAAACGTGTGTAAATGATGCTAGAATGGATGGTGCTTTTTTACATGCTAGACTAGACAGTGATTTAAAATTTGTGAAATCGCTGAGGTATGAATATCCCATGATATCTATAAAAATGAAATTGCCTTTTGCCTTAGATAATTGCAGTGACAAATAAATGCAATAGCCTAGTTTCCATTTTTACCTGAAAACTGAAAATATAGCTAGGTTACAGAAAAATCACAAAATAAATAAAAATCTGTTACCATGAACCTTCAGGTCCATTATCACCGTCATTTCACGACTACGTAACACCAAATTGGCGTTTAATTATATTTTAATGTAGCAATAATCTTTTAAAACTTCTTTACTTTCTCTCATGGGGTTTAGAACTGTTTTTAATTTATTTGTTTTATATGGCGTGTGTAAAATGTATATGTTATTTACACAACATATAAATGCATTAAAAACAGTTCTAAACTCCATGAGAGAAAGCAAAGAAATTTAAGTTTTAAAAGATTATTGCTGCATTAAAATACAATCAAAAACCAATTACGTAGTCGTGAAATGACAGACAGTCGTGATTTTTCATTCTAATTTTGCATATAGCCTATTTTTGTTAGTCTACTTTTTATTTTAATTACCTTGAATCGTTCTGAGTGTTTATGAACGTTTCATCCCTAAAATACTGAAGTCAGTGATGAGAATGCCTACTGCCGGACCGTTCTGTTACAGATCGTACGCAACGTGTTACGATCAATTGTACAAACCTAACACTCAAGCACACATTAGTATCACACAAGCACAATATTTCTAAAATGGTGCTTACCTGTTAGAAGGTCAAGTCTGTCTGTCCAGAAACCATCGGGCTCTCTCTCGTATATCATGTGGGAGGAACGGAACACGGATGTTTTGCATTGTAACCATGTGCGTGTGTGGGTAGGTTACTGTAATAAGATGCATTGCATGCATTGTAAAAAAAAAAAAAAAAAATTCATCTTTTGTCTGACAGCATTACATGTGATATCTGATGGCGAACAAAATATCTGATAGGCTATCAGACAACAACCAAAAAGGCATCAAACGTAAGACAAAGATTTTTCTCTCAATCAGTGTCTTATCATCAAAGGATGTGGATGTTCGGGACAGGCACCCACTCGTCATTCAGTGTTAACAGATGTCCCCTATTTTAAACTTAAGAAAGTACGGAAGAAAAACATACTGAGCTCAGGTTTATCTGTGCCAAACTGGAGCAACGAGTCGCGCTCGCATGTTTGGAGCGGGGACAAGACCAAGTGTCTTCAAAAATATGGGCTGACAATTAGCCTACACAAGGGAGCAGATGGGGGAAAACCCATAAAAATACAGATAGGATACATTTATGATATTTAGTCAGAAGTTGAGCGCGAGGGGATTCGATAAAACCTACGAACAATGCCACATTAAAACTTAATTTAATTGAACAGATCATCTGGATTTCAGTGGTGCCCCACCCCTTCCTGGCTTTTAGCGCGTATCATGCGATAAACAGATGACATTTACCGGACTGATCGTATTTGGAACAAATCTAGTCGCGATGCTGAACGCACACTGCGTCATAGCGCGTGCGTTCTTATTCGAGTTGGGTAAAGTTGGACGCACGAATCGCCTTATTTACAAATTGGTGTGCTTGAATCGTTGCGATGTGAAACAAACCAGATTAAATAAACAAAATATACAATGTAACTATTAGCCGAACTCTGGGCGGACTTTAGCAAACGAACTAGGTGTATAAACCTCCTCAGTGTGTCTTATTTCACTCTACCAGAAACACGGTTTCAGTCCACATTCAAATGTGTCGGCAGTCAGAAGTGTGGGAAGTATCTGTATATTGGTTTGTCAACTACTCCTTCTGTAGGGAGAACGCCCTTTGCAAAGAAGTACTATAAGTTCCTCTTAACAGTCCATCTAACGATTGTGTTTGGGAAACCCATTTTGCGGGAGAACGATCGTTGCTTAAGAACACCGTAAACACACTCGTTGATCCTAACATCCGACGTCATCGGGTAAATCACCTCAGTTCAGTTCTTGCAGCATTACTGTGGACTGTCATTGAAGCCAAACAAGGTATTTCTAACTGTGGTCATTGTGTAAGCACAGTGTATACCTTTCTTTTGCAAAATACTAATGAGGTGTGGTTGAGAAAGATGGCCTTTTTTGTATGAACCACATGCCTGACCAAACTAGGTTGACTACCGGTGGCTAGATTCTTCTGGCCTACTGTACAAATTGATTGTGGCTTCCGATTGTATGTTGTTTTGAGCCCTGGGACCTCAGTTGCACGATGGAGTTCATTCAGCTGTTTTTACAAAAGTGGCAAAAATGGTTTTTGACCCAGCCCGCACTGTCTGAATTTAATATAGAAAATGGCGGGAAGCTTTATTTATCCACAGACGCTCAAATGCGAACACGAGCACGTGGACCCAATAAAATAACAGTTTAACACACACCACACCGCTGAGTGTCAGTGTTATACGTAGCATAGTATGAGCTGCAGTTTCCGCAGAACCGAACTTCTATCTGAGGCCTTTCCGCTTCAAATTATTTGTGTTTCACTTATTTATTTATTTTCTTTGTTTTGCCCATTGACGCAGTGAACAGTCCTGTGGTTTCCTGTGGTGTGAACACGGCGGTTTTTCTTCTTTTTTTTTTTTTTTTTTTTTTTTAAGCTGCAAACAGCGAGTGACATTATGGGAACACTCGCTCTTTTAGACTGCACGCGCTCAGGCTAACTCAACAACACGAAGACCAGCGAACAGCGGCACACTTCACAGGAGCGCAAGCATACGTCTAGCCACGCTAAAATTTGAATATATCTTTGAAGAGGCTATGTGGATCCAGGTTTCATTGGCTTCAAACTGATATAGGAAAGGTAAGCATGCAAAATTTCACTGTATTTTTAATCCCATAGACCTTGATAATTAGACACTAGAGCTGGTAGGAACCTTGCATGGTTGCTTTGTGCAACTGGTGTGCATATGCGTTAATGGGTGAATGGAAGGAATTAATTGCGAAGTGTTTTGTGTAGCTATAGTTTCTGGAGAAGGCACTACATATGTGCAGTATATACTACAAAATAACAGTACAAATTTGATATATACAGAATGCAAAATGTGGACTACTACAATAGCTATGGATAACCAATTCTTCAGAAATATTGTTGGTTATTGTGCACAATGAGATATGATTTAATGATGCCAAATATCATGATTTAAAAAAAAAAATGTTACTTCTTGCTAAGGGGAATAAAATTATGCAATATAAAATAAAAGCACAGATGACCACAAGAAAATTAGGCAGGGAAAGGGATTTTTGGACCGAAATCTGTTGGTTTTATTCCTGTTTTAAGAAGAAAAAAGGCTCGATTGGCTTTAATCGGAGCCCCTAAGCTGAGATGGGGAGAAAACCTTTATTCCGCTGGTTTGCTTTCCCTCTAAAACTTTCAGCCTGCAATGCCTTCTGGGACCCTCTTTGGGAGAGGGTCGCTGTATGTCGAAAGTATTTCCTGGATGAGACCCGATCACGTTGAAGAACTTCGGATTTGGATTCCCTGTCAAAAGGAGCTTTGCTATAAAAGTTGCGTATGCATGCAGAAACAAGCTTTGCAGCTATGTATGATGCCTTAGGCTGCAAAGACCAATTTGCTAAAGCATAATTGATTTGAACAGAATGAATACAACATTCTTTGCACATGTAAGACTGATTTTTAAAGATTTGCAAAGTTGTAAGATACTTTGAGTGTAAATTGTGACACAGTATACAAGTTTATGTGGGGTGCCGTTTGTAAAAAAATAAAAATAAAAAAAGTTGCAAACTCTGAAACCTTGCTCAATTTATACATATTTAGCATAGCCAAGTGTGGAGAGAAATTGGTGCAAAAAATTGTAATAGCCAATACGGCACCCCATAAGTTTAATGGTAATATATGCCACAATACCATAATTATCATACATTTTCCCCCACCATGACAACTGTATTTGCAGTATTCCGTGGTGTTTGACATGATGTTATGACAAACCTTAGTTATCAAGTGTTGCCAAATGAAAAGAATTACCGTGAAGAGAGAAAAGATTTAGATGAATTACAAATCTCTCACTTCTCTTTCTCTCTCTCTCTCTTGCTCTGTCTCTCTCACACACACATACACACACATACACACATATACACACACACACACACGCATGCGCACACACACACTCTCTCACACACACATCACACATACACATAAACTCTCTCTCTCTCTCACACACACACACACACACACACACACACACTCTCACACATGCACACATACAGACACACTCTCACACAAACACACAGACACTCACACACACTCTCTCTCTCTCACACACACACACACACAAACACACAGACACACACACACACACACTCTCTCACACACACACACACAGATGGCTACCAGCAGCTCCCTTCCCTCGCCCCTCCCGGAAGCCCAGCTGGTAAAGTCTTCCTTGGACACGGTCGATGACGTCATGGACAAAGTGTCGATCGTGCTGTACACGTTCACCATCATCCTGGGCGTCACGGGCAACGCGGTGGTCGTCTGGATGGGCGGCTTCCGCCTGCCGCAGACGGTCACCAACGTGTGGCTGGTCAACCTGGCGGTGGCCGACCTGATCTTCTGCCTGACCCGCATCATCTCGCTGGTCAAGAAGCTCTTCTTCGACTACTGGCCCTTCGGCGTCTTCCTCTGCAAGTTCAACGGCTTCTTCAAGTACGCCAACATGTTCTGCAGCGTCTTCCTCCTCAGCACCATCAGCGTGGACCGGGCGCTGTGCGTGTGGCGGCCCGTGCTCATCAAAAAGCGCCGCACCCTGCACGTCGCCCGCCTGGTCAGCGTGGCGGTCTGGGTGCTGTCCGTGACTCTCAGCGCCCCCTACTTCTACTACCGAACCACCTACCCCAACAAGGACAACCTCCCCAAGTGCTCCATGGAAGGGAAGGAGAGGGGAGGCGAAGCGTCGGCCATGACGGCCTTGTACGTCCTGCGTTTCCTGTGCGGCTTCCTCCTCCCCTTCCTGGTGATCCTGTGCTGCTACACGCTAGCCGCCCTGGGCATACGGCGCACCAGGCTGTCCCGGAAGTCCAAGCCCCTCAAGATCCTGGCCTGCCTCGTCATCGCCTTCTTCCTGTGCTGGGCGCCCTACCACTGCCTCCTGCTGGCCAAGATGGTGAACAGCAAGAACCGGGTGGTGAAGATAGGCCTCCCGCTGGCCAAGGGGCTGGCCTACTTCAACAGCAGCGTCAACCCGCTGCTCTACTTCTTCATGGGCCTGGACCTGCGCAAGCGCTTCCGGCAGAGCCTGGCCGAGGTGTACAGGAGAGCCCTGGCCGAGGGGGAGGGCCCCACCGGCCAATCAGACGAGGGGCCCGTGGAGAGCTCCGCCCCCGCCACGCAGGCCAGGGCGGTGGGAGACATCTCCAAGGCAAGCGTGGCCGTTTTATGATAGCTTAAAATGGACGAAAATGTCACGTAGTCGTGTACCGTTAAGTGCGTGACGGTGTAGCTGGAAAATATTGTCTTCCTATCACAAGTCCCTGGCAAATGCCTACATGTCCAGAACCGATGCAACCTTCTGTAACAATTGTATTGATATATATTTTTATTAACTTTTTTCGTGAACCGTTAAACTGTGCCGTACGTAATATTGTTTTATACTGCCGTATACAGTGTTATTTGGGTATGTTGAAAGTGATATCGGAGGCACAGGAAGCACGGCCTAGTATGTGTGTTTATTTTATTTAATCAACTCCAGAAGGCCACAGCATCGTTTCATGATGGTCATTGTGATGTCTTTCCATGGTAAGAGTAAGAATTTTGAGCTTGTGATGATATTCTACTGCTTCTGATGTTCTAAGAAATCTGTGGTTGTAGTTCCTGTGAAACATGAAGGTGTTCAATCAAACGACAGTTCCTTAGTAATCTTAGCTGTCATGAAAATATGACATGAAAATATGACTGCATTTGAACCAGATATCTTCTCTTTTGTTGTGTTGAAAAAATGAAAATAAAATGATTGATTGATTTATTTGACCTCTAAGGGCACTTTCATTTTTGTTTTTGTCCCACGATATTTTGACTAATTCAATAAATCTGGAGAAATTATTAAATAATTAATTATAATTAAATAATTAAATCAGGAGAAATTAGATGAACAATTTCAGACTGGATCTGTTTTTACATAATAACTGGATCTCAAGTGCGAGCAAAAGTAGTTTATGTGCATTAGGAGAGACATTGTGTATGGATATTTTTTTTCTTTTCGGGGCTGTTAGTCTTCCAGTTGCACCTGCTCCTCGTTCTTCCTCATCCTCATCATCATTGGCACCTTGTTCCCATGGTAGCTTTAATCTTGTTGTTTATTATACATGGGGATTTGATTGGCTTAACAGTGACTGGAAGTGCAAACATGCGTGGTTGTCATGTGTCAGTTCCCGCTCAACAAACTGCTTAATTACAACACGTCCATTCACAGCACTCCTGGGGTTTCTCCCCTTCTTTGCCAGTACCGATATCACGCTATTTAAACAATGCAGTTAATACCAAGGTTGTAAACAAAATCTTCATTGTTGTCAACTAACTTTTGTTATTGTTTTGCAAGAAGGCTAGCAAGTTTTGCAAGTTGACCTCTGACTGGGAGTGCTTCCCGAAAAAGCACTTAGCAAAAGAAAGCAAAAAAATAATCGGGGAGACAGTCATAAGGTGGTGAGCAGCATGTCTGGATGGGGAAGTGTGAAGTTTGCGTCTACATTGGTTTAGTCAGAGAAGGGGCCATTTTTAGTCATTGCATTATTATCTTCCATTTATTTTGTCTGCTACGTCCCAAAACGTCAACCCAAGTTCCAATAACCGAGGACAACAATGGACAGTAACACAACAAATGTCACAAACAAAACAAAGGAAGTCCAAATATACAGACAATAACAAAAATATAAGATTTATTACAAACCA